>NC_092423.1:52964614-53116916 GCF_036169615.1 Heliangelus exortis | reverse complement strand
GAGATGAGGCATGAAGTATGTCATTCAAAGGATACTTGAGCGATATGATTGGCTAATGGGGAGTCCTAGCAGCAGGTACAACATTTTAAATATGCACTACCAGAGCACAGGCTTTTAAAAAGCATTTCTCCTTGCCCTTGCCTAAATGTTTGCAACACTGTAGATAGCTTTTCTAATTGTAATAAGTCACAACAGGGCATGCCTTGTTGGGCCATAATCATACTTCTCAGGCTGCTGATAGCACTCCTCCTTCGGGTTCGTGCCTGGCGTACACCCGAGGAGTGCAATTACAGTACAACAATGATTGCCCTGTTGTGCCTTATTATTCAAGCAAGGTACTGAAGCAAGTGTTTGTGTGTGTGCACATGCAGAGACAAAGTACATCTGAGCAGGTCCTTACCAGATAATTAACAAACCTGTATTAACCCTATCCCAACATTTCTTCAATTTGAATGTTGCTTTCATAGCTGCCCTTTTATCCTACTTGCCAGGTAGTTCCCAGGAAGCGCACCAAGGAGTCTCTTCTTTACTCTTTGCCATTGTTTTGTTTTGTTTTAGCATGAATTAAAAGGCCTGACAAGGGTGGCATCTTGCAGCCTTGGAATAGGAAGATGTGTGTTCAACTTTAAGGTGTGTAAATCACAACCTGTAGTAGCAGGAGGTGCCCTGGCCACAGGCGTACTGTTCGAGCTGGCGTTTTGTGTCCTTATGTCCAATTCACACTATGTTTGTCCAGATCAGTACAAAGTGTGTCTTGATAACACTAATAACCATGCCAGATCTTAAGGAGAACCCCCTGCTCTGTTCAGACCTAGATCAGAAAAGCCAAGATCTCGTTTCACAGAAATCCCAGCTTTTTTATGAATAGACATGAACCAACAACATGAAAATGAAAAGTGCAGCTGGTCTACCAAACCTTTGAATTACCTAGTCCCCTTTAAAAGCTTTTGGTGTGATTCTCACTTGGACACACAGATTATGAAATTCATTTGTGACATATACAAGTGTGACATACAAAAATGACACCCTTCTCCAGTAACATCTGTAGCTGTGGAGTGCTGCATGGGGCTGGAGCACACCCTAGAATCAGTGCACTATGATTTGTCACTGCAATTTGTAATTGAGGAAGCTGCTTAAACAACACAAAGGGAAGACGTACTTCTCACATTTTTCTAGGCTTATGCTTTCAAATTTTTCAGTCATAAGAATGGAATGAGTTCTATGATCCACATGTTTTTTTAGAAGATCCCTTCCAACTCTGAGAATTTTTAATTGCAGATGTTGTTAAGATGTCATTTTTAATGGCCTTAAAAAAAGGCTCTGCCATTTCCACATTCTTGAGCTTTGAGCAGCGTGCATTCTTCAGCTCCTCCACAACACCAGCCCTTCTCCCTCAGTCCCAAGGATGCTGAGAGCAGGAACACTCTATCTTTGCAGACGAGCTGGCATTTGTCATTGCACTGTGGCACATACCCAGTTCAGAGGCTGTAAATTTTCCTTGAGACTTGCAGCTTTGTGAGGGTTGGTCACAAGTGAGATTCTGTGAAAGCTAATGCAATGTTTCCTGAGATTACATATTGCTAGGCTGGGGTCAGTGTTAGGACCACAACATAAGGTGTTTGAGCTAAAAATATTTTATGGCATCTGCCAAAATGGTGAAATTCTCCATGTTTGCTGCTGTGTTCAGTTCTTGTAATGGTTACAAAAGATCTTGGCTCTCTCTTTATCCTCCCTCGATAGCAAAAGTTAATCACTTGCACATGGACTCCCTTGAAAAAAAATTTAATGTTTACTTGTTTTCCTCTCTCTCGTTAAATTTCATTTCCTCTGCTCCTACCATTTCTCCATGCAGTGAACCTATTGCTCATTGGGGTATAACACACAGAGCTGGTTTTCCTGCACAAAAAAGTGATGCTATTAATTTTTATTTTTTTTTTTGGAAAGGCAACTCTGCCAGTCTGAAGGCAGAATCTGTGCCCTGATCCCTGCAGCTCTCTTGTATTCTCTCAGTTTCAGTCAAAGCAAGTAAAATTTGAAGAGAGAGAAAAATGGTGTGAAGCTGCAATGGTGTTATACCTGTAAGCTCTTTCTGCAGAGAGGTACAAAAAGACTGGGGGCTGGGATACCAGATTCACTGAGCCCCACTTTTGCATTCACAGGAAACTCTGTAATGATCTGGTTTGGCTCTTGGGATTCTCATCCAGATGCAGAAAACTACCAGGAAGGCCCCTGCTGATGGGGACACCCAGAGCATTTTGGCCATTTTGGCCTTGTCTATCCTCATTACAGGGTGGCAGACAAAGGGAGAAAGAGATGGCATCTCTGTGCCCCTGTTAGTCCAAAAGGAACCTTTCTGACCCAGTTTCAGACATTATCCTTTCCCTCTGTGCTGCCAGCAAAGTAGGATTCCCCCTGACTTCCCTCTAATTCCCTGATGTGCTATTTCAAAACGTTTTGGCTTTTCCTAATTGTTTGGTTATGATGTTGGATCCATTTCTTAAAGGGCAAGCACCTCTGGTTTTCATGCCCAATTACAGAGTTTTCAGTCTGGCTTACACCATTCAGGATGGTCTCTTAAATGAAATCTCAATCTATCATATATAAGTCCTCATCAAATTAGTCTCCCCTCCCCTCTGCGTCTGCTGATGTGGACCCTGCTGCTTTGATGTTACAGCACCGAGGAATTCATAAGACATGGTATTTTTTTCCCAGCAAGAAAACATGAGCAAACCATCTATTATGGTAATTACTGAAACTGATTTACATCTTGTGAAAAGATTAGGCAGCAGCAGTGACGGCTGCTGCTGCCGCCTTGGAAATATCCCATAATGATATCAAACTTCAGACCTAGGGAGAAGTACAAAAAGGCAGCTTGAAAACCTCTGAATGTGTATCTTCTGATAAGTCTCCAAGGGTTTGCTGATAAGGCTGCCCCGGAAGGATTCTTGCTTCTGGTTCTCTCACCAGGCAGAGGGATTTTCCTCTCCTTGCGCTTGTATTTCCAGTGAGCATTTGGATTCAGTAGGACTTGAAAGAATGACAACCGGGGAAGAATTAGATTCAGCCACAACTAATGTTTCAGCTGTTTTTACAGCATTAGCCAGCAATTCACACTGAGAGTTCTTCCACAAACAAATATGGAAAACGTGGTTTCAGAGACAAGTCTCCCTAATGGGCCCTTCGGTATCTCCTCTCGCCAGCTTTTGGAACCTCATCTTGCAGACACATTTATGCAAGTAAAATTCTTCACATGAAAATTTTTCTATGACTGCACTAATTCTTGAAGCATCTTGAGCCTGTGCTGTATGGGAGGTTTGTCTGTGGCTCCATTTGGTGTGTAAGGACAGCCTCAGCCTTCATGTTTGCTCTGTTCAGACACCTCTCAGGTAACATATATGTAATGTTAGATGGATCATGAAAAATATTTAGGGCCCATGGACTAATTCTTGCTGACTTTTACTTAAAATTACTTTTACTTTCAAAAATAACTGAATTTCAAACTTGAAGGGATGAGCATCTTTTGGCAATTAAATAATTGCTAAGGAAGCCAAATTCATACAATCTAAAAGAAAATCAATACCAGCTGAGTTGTTGGGGGGCTGTTAGGGTAGGGACAACAAATATATCAATAGATTATAAAAAAATGTATGATTAAGTATAATGTTAGGGCTTTTTTATTCCAATAGTTTAAAACATTATGAGCAGAAGACATTAAATGAAACCAAAGGGCCTTTTGACATTTTAGCGTATGAAATTTTCAGTCGTATAATACTGAGGTTCATTGCAGTGATGGGAGCCTAGCAGGGTTCAAACAATAGTATAAAAATTTCTTTGGACAGTGACAGGATCACCAAACTGCAATACTGTGAACTAAGCAAACACACTAGTTTGCTTCCCATCCTCAGAATATCTCCTGGTTAACAAGAATAATTTTTGTACAGAATAGTACTTTGCAATGGACACGTACCACTGTCTGGGTCAGGGAGGGGTTTGGTGCTAAGCTTTGATGTGTTCAGATGTCAGAGTAAGCACTTCTGAGTTTTGCATTAGGTCTTTTAAGCTGTCTTAAGTATCTGTCTGAGATGCTGTCAGGCAGTGCAGACTGAAGAAGGTGGGCAACAGTTTTTCAAGTCTCATGAGTGACAAGAGGTGGATTTTAGCATATTTAGGATGGCTTTGCTGAGGGGTAAATGTACAGTGTACATTCAGTAATTTTTAACACAATTAAACTGAAGGCACTGGAATGCGCAAAATGGATCTTCCATGGCCAAAAAGTGGTAATTTAATCCTATTTTACTGTATGTGTAGTTCACTGTTTAATGATGTTTTATAGGGGTGCTGTAACCTGTAATTATTTTTCCACTGTTCTATAATGCATCCAGATAGGGCTATGAACATGGATACCTTCCATGAAGTGTCTAATTCAACACACTTAAAATACTGAAGCCAGTAGACATGTATTATTCTGTGAGAAAAATAAATCTGAAACAAAAACTTTGGCCAAAGTAGCATTTTGGCTGAAGGCAGTGGTTAGTACCAACATGCCTCACAGGCTGCTTTCCAGAATGTGTCCCAGCTACTGTTGTCCCCAGATACACTGTCCTACTTCATGCAACTATGTTTAGTATCATATCTCAATCAAAAAGTAGGGTTATTCTTTATTATTAGTTATTACATCTATACATCCCTGTGCAAAGGTCCAGTGCAAGGAGGAAAGGTTGTTTAATGTGTTGATGACCACATGCTACTGGGGCACCAGAATAGAAAGTCTCTTCCGAAGCCCCAGTTTCCCTGATACTTTTCTAATCTCATAGAAGCTCTTCAAGCTGCAGTGGAGATGCCGAACTTGGTCTAATGTGGAGTACCAGAATTACGTGACTTGTTTGCTTCGGAGCTCACTGGCACCAGGTTTTCCCTGATGGCTTCTAGAATCTGTGTGGAAAAGCCCTACAGGATGTAATGGGAATCTTTGCAGAAACATTAAAAAGCCCTATTTAAACTCCTCTGAAACCTATAGAGTTTAATAGAGAGTAATATCCTTTCTATTGTTATTTTTAACTGTCCTATATAATTCTATATTAAATTCTTGAGAAAGGCTGTAATTTTCTATTAAATTCTTTCTGGCTTTCCCACAAGGGTTCAGTAACATTTTTCATCTTTCCCAGAAGTCAATCACTTCAAGCCGCTAGCCATATGTACGCATTGTATATATATAAATATTTATATACAGACACACACACGCACACACACAAGTATGTACGTGTGTTACTCCTTTGGAGTCTCTTACTCAGAGCCAGGTTCAGTCCCCTAGGCAGTGATTGTTCCAGAGAGCTGCCCCCTCACTGCCTCTGAGCCATCAGCCCCAGGGAGAATGTTACCCACTTGTGCTCTGGGTCAAAACCACCTTTGATGGTCAGGTCCCCTTTCTCTGGTCACCAGGGACAGACCCTCTGCATCCACCTCCATTAGCTGTGGAGTAAAGGCTGGTAGTGCCAGCCCAGTGCCAGCACCATGAGTTTGCCCACTGGGAACACTTGTCTTCTCACCAGGGAAGGCTTTTTGCAAGGAGAGGAAAAGAATGCTAATAGGAGACAGGCAGCTGAAGCCAGCAGCCAAGAAGTTCCAGCTGAGCTGCCTGGCTCACATGAATTAATCTACCCCTTTTAAAACATTCACACGCTGATCTGATTTTGACTGCTCCCCACACCCAAGCAGCTTTACAACTTGGTGTGGTTTAAAGGGAAATTCCAATGGCACTTTCTCTGCAGATTCAGTTTATCCCAGTGCTGGCACTCAGACCACCTGATGTGCACGTTATGTTTGTTTATTTTGCCGATAGCCTGAGAAGATCATTGGCAGTCTGTTTCCTGCTTTTTGGATACATATGCTACTGCAATTGCACTGCTCAATGTACAGTATGCAGGAAATCTAAAGTTCAGTAAACAAAACAAACACACACAATTTGTGAATTGGAGGATATCAAACTTCCCTAAGTTTGTGGGTGAGAAGCCTAGCCCTACCTGCCTGCAGCGCTCACACAGAAATCTCTTCTATCCAGGGTGTCACACAGAGCTCTAGAGTTGTGTGTTTGTCCTGGTTTGAAGGCACTGTGGTCCTGACCTGAGCCCCAGCTGTAGGGTCATTCCTTCTCCAGTTTGGCTTCCCAGCTTGGCTTTGAGACCTCTGCTTACTTTCACTGCAAAATCTATGCAAAATCACTGCAAAAAATGGTAGTGCACGAGCACTCCGAGCCAGGCTCACAGTGGCCTGCTTTTTGCTTTCGTGCTGCTGTGTGTGGAGGTGAGGAAGGAAAACACATGTGAAAGTTACTCACAAGGTGTTCATCCCTGGGAATGCTCAGCTTAGCATCTTATTCCCTCCCTCATAGTGCAGCATAGCCAAATAAGTACTTTTATTTTTGGGTATGGCTAGCAGTCTGCCACAGCTCTATGGGAAACGAACCTCTGGTGCACCCAGAAAAACTTGGGCCCTGTGCAGCATCCACATGTGCTCAGAGGGGAATGTCATTCTTATAAACCATCTTAGTTAGCTGTTGTGTAGCAATAGCCCAAGTGGAGATTTTGAAGCATAGGAGAGAAAATGTTTCTCATGATAAAAGACTGGATACCGGGAGCTTCAGATGGAAGCATGAATATTTTAGCTGGAGGAATTAGCTTTATCTAGTAATTTTGGGGGTGAATATCTGGGCGGTTTTACTGCAAAGAGAAGCCATTCAGCTTGCCACTCCTCTTCTCTGCTTCATCATGGGACTAATCTGCTAGGGTGCCGAGGCTCTGGATTATCAACTCTCTGGATGGTCTGGATGCCCAAAGCAGAGTATATTAACAACAGTGAGCAAATAAAAATGTATGAGTATTTGTATAGCTATATATAAACAGGACATTCAACATGGGCTTCTATATTGAGCTGTCCATGCATTACTATCTGCCAGGATAGTGCCTGCCAGAGCTGGACAGTAAAGTACATGAGATGTGGAGCAGCTGGGAATATACACACCAAGATACATATATCAAGTCCCCTGACAACTAATCCAGTGAAATTCCCAGGCCTGTGGAGTGTGAATATCTTGAAATTTGGGGCAGCAAGGAATAGAGCACCAAAGTTTACCCACCAGGAAGTGCTGCTCCAGCAGTGGTGAAAATATGTGGTGACTCCAGTAAAATTAATGGAGTTTCAGTAATGCAAAACTTTTGTTAGATTGGCATCAAGCACTTTGCTTTTCTAGGGGATATTAATCAAAATTTTGACCTTTTCCCTGGGAGCTTTATTTCTCTTTAACTCTGTCCATAGGGTTACCAGATGTGCTGTGTTACTGGGATTGCCTTAGCCATGCAAAGCATTCTTGGGGTCCCAGGTGATTTGCTGAAACTGGGATCTGTCCTGATTTCAATAAAAGACTGGGATATCCCAGGGGCTTTCCCCCCTATCTTCTCCATTCTACCAGCATGTCTAGGTGGCTCAGTATGTCTTCTCCAGTAACCTCAGGCCTCAGCTGCCAGTCAGCTGAAAACCTGGGACAGACAGTCACATCACTGCCCTTAATGTGGGAAGGTGTGCACTGTAACAACAGGATCACAGCCACAGCAACAGTTTCAAGCCTGATGTGTAGGGAAAAATATCTTCATCCTTGTTTGCAGGCACCTGCAGCAGGGGGGTATGTGTGAAAGGGATAAACTGAGTCTTACCAACTGGGGAGGCATAAAAAAAGAAAAGAACCAGAAAATCCATCAGAAGGTGAGATAGTAGGATCAGGAATTTTGTAGGACTGGAAAGTGAAGGATAAAAAAACCTACAAATTGCATTTTTGCGACTTTTTATCTTCAGAGACATGGTAAGGTTTGAAATAGATAAAGATCTCTTATATAAATTATCTGAACTGGCAACATAGGTTTAAAAGTCAAGTCCGAGATCTTCTGACAAATTGAGGAAACTGATATTTAGGACTGATATAAGATTCGGATCAGGCATATTTGGCATGATTTAGCATTCCTAAGAAAAACTCACAGCTCCTGACATAGCATCCTACTCCTGTTAAAGCAGCAGAGTTTTTAATGAGCAAGTGTTCAAGAAATCACTTTACTATCTTCTTCAAGTAACAGCCCCCTCGTATCACAAGACTCCTTAACACAGTACACAAGACTCTAACTTTACAGTCTGCCTTGAGCAATACCTGGTGCTTAGCTGTCTTAGCTGCTTAGATCTGGGCAAGCAATGAGCTGCAACTTGGTCACAGACCCTGTGACCTACCTCCTCCACCCTGGGGTCTAGCAGAAAGTCAGTGTGTCTTACGCCTTAAAATTGAATAGAATATTGCACCTCATTTTGCACTCTGGCTAAGGAGGAACACGCTCCAACCTCAGAATCTTAAACAATCTTGAAACCCTTTACGTATGAGACACTGCAGGTGCAGGCAGCACTCTGGCCAGGTGCAGACAGGCTGGATTCCAGGTGCTCCCCATGAGCTACTCCAGGTGACACCTCCTGGCCCTCTCTTCCACCTCCATTGCAACACATGATACAGAGATTAGGCCTGCTAGAAAACTTCTGTGATCACCTTTTCCAGCTTCTGGAACCATCTTTTTTCCATAAAAGTTTTTTTCCCCTAGCTATTAGTTGTTGGGGAAAAGAACCATGAGGCCTGACCACATCATTTGAGGGGTGCTCAGGTGTCTGAAGCATCTTTTTATCAGAGCTGATGGCAGAGACTTGCTCCCCTCATGTTGCCAGCTTAGTTCTCTTGAGTTATGATTTGTCAGCCTGAAATGCTGTCACATAAACCTATTTCTCTGAATCCCATGCTGCAGACTGAGGCTCATCCCATGTGCCCTGGCTTTGGTTTTGTTTTTCCTCCCGTGCTGGATGTCTTCTGTTTGCAATTGCCTTTCGTCTTGCCATCCTGGATCTGTAGCTACCCCATATAACAGGTATTCCAGTGCAACTTGGACCTTGCCTTTTCCCCTTATTTTATGTAGCTATTTGACAGCAGGGTAATAATCCATTTGTACAGTGATCCAAAGTCTTCAGGGTCTTTTTTTTTTTGTGACAAACGGGCTGCTGGTTCTCACTCTGTTTCCTTTCCCTGTGTGCCTGACGCTGCTCCTTTTCTGAGCTCTTCATGGGAAGCAATCATATTTCCCTGGCCCTTCAGTCTACACCGAGTAACTGTCCAGTCCTTGGGAAAATACCTCATACTGGCATGTGATGGTCCATGCTGCCTGATAAGCAACATACTTTTGCCTTCTGTGCCTTTGACATCAAGCTCTGGGCTGTCTCTGCTGCTGCAGTTACTTCTGCAGGTATCCAAGGGAATATGGATTGCATTCATATTCCCATTTAGTGCTGGATTTCCTGAATACTGCTACAGTACACAGCAAGCAGTTGGCTGGGCAAGGTGTCTTATGGTGTCTTATACATTACAGCATCAGGTCCCTGAGATTGCCTCTTGCCCTCCTGCCCCTCAGCAGACCTTCCCTGTGGGAATGAGAGGGGTGATATGCTGTGACGATATAGTTCCTGTTAGTAACAGTGAAAAACTACTTGTCAGCACTTCCCTAGGTTTAGGTTTGAGTTTTTTTGAACTGTAAAATCTGAAAGTTAGAAAATATGGTTTTATATTTAAATTCATGAACAGCATACTGCAAACAATTTTTGGATCGCCTCACAAGAAATTCCATCCCCAGGTATAAAACACGTACCAGTCTCATGAGATAATTCCCAGTCTCCTGGGATAACTGCCAGTCACCTTGAGGCAATACTACTTTTCCCAGTCCAACTGGAACCAGGGGGCTACCTCTCGTGTAGGTTGCTTCATGGGATCTGATCAGCCCTGGGATCTGTCTGCATTGTGCCCCCTGGGGTCTTTTAGCAAGGAAGCAAAGATGTTGCTGCCCTCTCATGCCATGAGGTGCAGTAGCTTTGACCCCAGTGGAGAAATACCTTGATGTTCTTCTCAGAAATGTTAGGGGAGATCAGATTCTGGAGGGGTGTTTCTAAGTGATGTTGGTCTCTCATGTGCTAGTTAGATTTTCAGTATTGTGGACTTCTAAGTCTTGGTCTGAAACCCCATGGAGTATTTTCCATGTGCATTAACTTCAGGACAGTGCCTACATACTGGTTCTCTTTTATTTTCTGCAGGATGAGGTTTTGCTCTAGGTCTCTGACCCGGCCCCATGACTTTCAGTCTTCTGTCTATTGTGCAGCCTCTGGAAAGATGGCTGCCTCTTTCTACATCCTGGGATTTCTTTCACAGCCTCTGCTTTGGTGATTTCCTTAATGCTTTCCTGTTTCTCGGGATGTTTTGATATCATAATTCTGAATTGCTTCTCTGTTGTCAGCTCCTTCTGTAATAGCAATGTCATTAGTTACAGCTTTGGTGGCTGGGACTTGCTCTAATGAATGGCTCTGTTTGCCCAGCAGGCTGGGCTGATGCCAGAGATATTTGTGACCAGCCAGAAGTTCTTGTGTACATGCCAAAAGGTACAGCAGAGGGTTGTCAGGAGAGCTTCTCTAACACAGTATATCTGGGTTCAGTTTTGGCATTACTAGCAGGAATGCTTTGCCCCAAAGTCCCTGAATAGTACATTTATAATTACACCAGTTTTCCATCTGTGTAATGGTGTGAGTCTGGTATACCTGAAGTCTTTCTTGTCACTCCTAATCTGGAAGTTCCAGTGGGAATAAAGATGTAGCTCTGCCAGCTATTTCCTTAGAGGCTCCATTATGGGTAATGGAGCTCCACATTTCAGCAGGCTCAGGTTGTCAACAGGGATCTGTTTTTAACCTTAGTGTATTCAAGATGTCTGTCCTTGACACGTGTCTGCATATTCAGCAGCAAAGCTGCACAAGTGACTGTTTTCCCTTCCCTTTCATGCTGAGAATTTCTGGCATGAAACTACAGTTCTATCCAAAGCTTGTCCTGTTCTGCCTACGTCTCCTTCTGTAAACTCCAAGTGATAATATCTCCTTCTTAGTGGGTTTCTCACATCAGCCAGAATTTGCCCACTGGCCTTTCAGTGTTTTCCCCAAAAATGGCTTTGGTATGGTTATGCATCTTCAGTCAGATGTTGTTCCTTCTCTGTGTTCATAGGATTGCATTGCAACTGAGTTGACTTTCCAGCTGGAAATAAAGTGTTATGACAACCTATTTGTAAATATGGGAAGTTAAATTCTTAGCTGCTTCCTTCTGCAATATGTGTGCACTGGCTATCTGTAATGTCTGCTAAGGTCTTGAGGATGACTACATAAAGATTCCACAGGAAAAAATAGCAAAGAAGGCCTCAACAAAAAGCTCAGCATGAGTGGACACAAGTTGTGTAGTGGCTTGTGCAGCCTTTTGGATGTTTATGCCATACATGTTTGTATGGCTAGCAAAATTAGAGCTGGCACAAATTCATGGGTTGCCATACGCCACATAAGATGACCTCTTTTTTTTTTTACTATACATAAAAATAGTAAATCTTTCCCTCACCCATTTGTATAATTTTGCCCTTACGTTCTTGGTTGGGTTGATTATTTCTCATTTGTTCCTGCTGTCCTTGCTAGCTGGAAGCATTTCTCTGGTTTAAACACTTTTTCCTCAGGAGCCTCCTTTGGATGCTTGAATTTCATGTTTCACATAAAACCATGGTCTTCATAAGGGAATCCAGATTCATGTGTGTACATCATTATTCTCAGTCTGTAATTGTAGTATCTATTCAGTCTTCATTGCCTTCATGAGTAGGAAGAGTATTGGTAGGAGGGGGATGAGAGATGACCATTGTCTTTGTATGGTCTCATTCCTCCTGGGGTCAGAGCCTGCTAATGCCTTTCTTGGATGCCATGGGGGTCACAGGGTTGCTCATGGCAGCAGTGTCTCAGTTGTGTGTTGTTCTTTTTCAGAAAGGAGGTGGTCAGATGCTTCACTTTCTCACCTTCCTTGATCTACTGTGTTTACAGGTTCAGGTTGCTCTTCCTCAGGGGCTGTACAGTGATACTTTCCTAGAAATGTGTCTCTTTGGTGATCTGTCTCTCCATGCAACCTACTTGCCTCTTTTTTATGTACTGTATCTTTTATCTTGTAAACACATATTTTTATTTACTGTTTGGCTCACCAAAATGTCCACTGCTGCAGTATTTAATGTACTTTATTTATATTGGGAAGGTAAACTGAATTTAAAATATGCAGAAGAAACAAAATTGGAATTTGCAGAAGTCTGTGGCTTTGATAATGCTTTTCTCTGAAAAACTCTGTCTACTACAGTATGTAGAATTAAATAGGCTTTTATTAAAACAGTTGATCACATGTAGGCCTGAGAAGACACAGATCGGTTTCCAACCACTTCCTCTGACCCCTTTCCATCCACACTCCACATGCTTTCCTCCAAATTTCAGGAGGGTTGTGACTGTTTAGGTGAATCACCAGCTGCCTACATCCTCAGTGGGATGGAAGAAGGTGGCTCTCTGCATCATCGATGGGAAAGAAAGGAGGGAGAGCTACTTCTCCCTGTTTCTTCTCTCAGGAGTGCCAGGGGAAGAGCCCTAGATCACTGGAGAGAGCCAGGGCAACATAGGCAAGGTTGAGCACTGGAAAAGGTGTCAGTGGCAACGGGAGATTGAGGGCTTCTCTGCCTCACTTTCTCCTTTAGGCCTGGAGATATAAAGAGGATGAAGTTTTATAAATGTTTAAACTTCTAATACAGTAACGTATTCAATTTTTGATACAAGCTCCTGATACTGAGAGACATGTAAACCCCACAGATATTTTCTGGTTTAGCTGCTTGTCACAACAATTCCTTTGTAAGCTCTCTGTAAAACTGATCAGTGAAACCCTAAGATCCCTGAAGTCAGCAAGAGAGTTTGTTTTCCTGGCTGGTGCAGGGCAAGGCCACTAGCATAGCTGTAGCAGTGACTCATTTCATTTTTTCCCTTGTATATGTTACAACACTGAGTGCAGATTAATTTTTACTCTGTGTTCAGTCCATTCCAATGTACTATTGTTAAAGACACAGAATCTGATTATACTGAGTGCACAATAACTCCAAGTAGAACAGCATTAAGTGCTTTGAGCAAAAGTAATTTAATAGCTAATTACACAGGAGGGAAATGAAGAAACTCTGAGTTGGCTAGAAATTTCTGCTAAAAAGCAGGTATTCTGGATGGATTTAGGTACTGAATTTTATTTGACACAACAATGCATCATGCTGCATTTCTGGCCTGCAATACAAGAGTGCAGCTGGCTGAGGGATAATGAGTCTCCAAATTCTTGATTTCCACTTCTATTACACTTAGATTAATATTTGTTCCTTGGGATTTGGGGACTTGGGGCAATTTTCTAGGACAATATGAAGGTAACAAGCCTTATCAATAGAAAGACTGTCCTTTATGCAGACACTAATAAAGACCCACATGGGTCACTTTATTGTTTTAGCCTTTCTTCTCTGATGAAGGTTCTTGCATCTGGGGTACAAATTTTTTCATAGCTTTTTCTAAAAATTGTAATAAGCAAGTGGCCATCTGCAGTCAATTTAGAAAGTAGATGCGAGTGGATTTGGGATGTGACTTTATCTTGTTATCTAGTACCAGGCCACTTTTTCTAACTGTCTCAATACAGATCCAAACTTTTGGTCTCTTGTTTAGAAAGTCACTTTCAGTCACCTTGATGGTTACATGAATTTTCGAACTAAGCCTGGAAACAGAAAAATGTTAAAACAATCACAACATTTGCCCAGATAGATCAGAGTGGATGCAGTGTCTTAAAGATTTCCATTGATAGCGTCTTCTCATTTTTGCAGACATGGTAAATTTTTAGACAGACTCTTAGAGGTCTTTGAGCTACACACCCAAGTTGGAAAAGGGCCTGAGTACGTGAAAACAACCTTGAATGGGAATATTTTCAAGGCTGACAAAGCTGACATCTGGCTATAAACTCTGGGCAGTACTCCGACCCCTCGCTGTGAGGCTGAAGGCAGAGTTCAGGCCAGTTGTGGGGCTTATGTTCACAGAAGTGCTGGATGATTCAAGGCTGCATGCATTTCACCAAGGTCTCCAGAGCTGGCTCCCCAGGGAAGGGTGGTGGACGTGACAGCAGACCAAGTGTCAGCCCTGCCTCTCCCCTCTGAGCTTGTTGTCCTTGCCCCCCTCAGTGCCAGAGGAACCAAATCAGCTGTAGCTGCATGCAGCCTGTCTGGGTCAGGGAAATCTTTGCACTTTTTTGAGCACTAGGACAGGACTTTTTGTTAAAGTTTTTCAATGGGATCCTGCAGTGCCATCCAGGCCACTGTGTTCTCACACTGTCATCTCACAACAATTCGGTCTGATGGAAAAACCTTTGACTGACACATTTGTCAGAGCAGCCTTTGGACCAAATCTGCTCTTGTACTGACTTTCATACTGGTGTGAAACTTGACTTCCTTAGAGTTGTTCTGGAGTTGCATCAGTGTAGTTGAAAGTGGAATCAGGCATCAGGGTCCCTTTTATTCCCCTGGCTGAGGAGAAATGAGTTATCAGTGTGAGCATTTGAATGTGAATGAAGCTGAAGAAATGGAATTCTCTAGCCAAAGGCTTCAGCAAAATGCCTTCACCAGTGTTTAACGAAGGCTGGCAATTGTCTTTTATTCATAAATTCAATACTGAGAAGGAATACACCCTGTCACTTAGTATATAAAATTCACAATTAATGTATACTAATGGGCTTTTAAGGGCAAACCCTTTAGAACAGATCTGTATCTCAGAAAATATTGCATTAAACCCTCTCTTTTTCCTGATACTTCTGTTGTATTTCCTCTAACTGCCTGTGTTTAAAATGCAATTCTGTTTCTTATTTTATACTTAGGCAAAGGTGCAGGTGAAGACAGTATAGGAAAAGGACAATTTGGTCAAAACAGCCATTTTTTCAGTAACTGTCATCCTTTCAACATGATTTTATATTTACAACCACCAGCTTTTAAGGAAATATAAAAGAGTGAGAGAAGAAATAAAAAAAACAAAGCAGTAAGCTGGGATCTCTAAGTCTTCTGCTTGTTCTTTTCTTCTTTCTTTGTCAGTGTCTCCCAGTGCCACAAGCTCTTGCAATAGCTATCAGAGGGCCAGCCTGTGTTTATTAGACCTGTGAAATCCCACAACATGTGGCAGCCAAACAACGTTCAGTGATAAGTCAGCATAGCAAACTGGCTTGAAAGAGATGGCTAAAGTAGCAGTACATCATTTACCTATCTCAGCATCAACTATGTATGTCCACACACAGAGGTTTTGACACTTGGTACAATATGAGTGTATTTGCCCCAGTGGTAAGGAGAATTTCTTCTAATTGTGTATTCACTGGTAATTTATGATGACAACCTGGAATTTTTAACTGTATCTTTGATACAGACTAAGTGGTTGAGGCATTCAGAAGCACAGGAGAATCAGTCAGGGACAATCCACTTCTGTCCAATATTATCACATTATTAAATGTAGTTACAGTCTTGAGTTGGGCTCACACATAATTCAGTTGCAAGATACTTGGAAAAAATGGGCACAGATTTCATTGAAGTGAACTGGAACATTTCCACTGATTTAAGATGAAGCTACCCCAGTTTGAACAACATAAGGATTTAGTCTGTGGTGAAATTCTATTCTTTTTTCCCCTTAAAATACTCCACTAGATTTTCTGGTTTTACAACATCTGCTCAATGTCTGGGGTTCTGAAGGACTCATACAAAAGTAGAGGACTGCATCAGTAAATGAATGTGTAAAGACCCCTACCTCACATCACTCCCAACATAGTAAAGAAGTAAGGTCAGGCAAACACTGTTGAAATCTTGGTGCTTTCTCATTCAGTCACACTAAAACACACCTGCTGTCAATGTTTTAGAGATGCTCCAAAACCTGGTTATTCCTGTTTGCCCTGTCTTTATCTTATTACAAATAAATATCTTTATTTGTTGCATTTATTGCAACAAATAGGCATTTCTTGCAATAACCACTATTGGATAAGAGCTGTAGACAGAATGATTTGATACTTACAGCTGTTGTTCCATTGTGAAGAAGGATATCTGCAATTAGGTGCAGGAGCTGCGTGTCAAAAAGTACAAACTCTGATTGTTATTAAATAAAATTCATGTCCTCTTTTAACTCTACTGTTCAGCTGAACAAATCAAACTAAATTTTGTTCTAAATAAATGAGAATCCCAGCTGAGAGTTAAACAAATTCCTCTCAGGTTTTTCTAGACAGGATCAAGGCCATCTACCACTATACTGATTCTTGAAACAGGAATATTCATAGCTCTTAGAGATCTTCTTGCTGTGTATGTGTATCAGAATATATGTTTTGACATTACAAACAGAAAGGGAAGAGAGAGCAATCTAACTAGATGTGAAATTCAAAGTTGAGAGGAGGAAGAGAGAGCACTGGTTCAGGAAGTTTTTTTTTTCTCCTCCAGCAGTCAGTATATCATAGCTGAAATCAAAACCCTATAGCAAACTCCCTGAAGGAAGCAGCATAATAAATAGGTCTTTAAGGTCCTTTCTGAATGACATGGAATGAATGCCCCTCTCTTTCCCCCTCTCCCCTCCCAAGATAGAATTAGAAAATGATTCTCCTCATAGAGATATGTGATCCGTGCTAATGGCAGCAAATGAGAATGCCAGCTGCTGTTTCACTCTCTCTTGCACCCCTGCCCTGCTCCCACCTCCCCACAGTCACTCTGGCAGTAGTTTCATGCTTTACTTCAGGCGTACTGTTTGAATAATGATAATAATGTCTTGCACTCCTGTAGCGTCTTTCATCTGAGGACTACAAAGCAGTTGTACAAACGTTAGCTCTATAGGGGTTCATTCTGCAATTTGCTAAAGATGATCACAGAACGGACATATATAATCACACAGCTGATTATTTACCCCTTGTAAATGTATGTCATCTACATCTATAGCCATCCCAGAGTAAAAACATTGTGACTAACTTTGCAAGATACAATGCATATATGCATGTATACTGCATAGAAAAAAATTCAAAGGAAAATTTACTGCAGTGTTCCCAGGATGAAACCTATTGTATTTATTCATTCCCTACTGTCCTATGAAAAATAGAAATTACAAAGGTATTTGGGCTTCATTAACTAAGTCATGTTTGTATCGGTTCCATTAAGAAGTTGTATTCTCTCTACAATATGAATTAAAAGTTCTGTGGCCTTGCTGTAAAGTACCAGGTCCAAATAACCCTGAATGATGGTGACACAGGAGAGGTTGAACAGGTACCCTTGAAGAGAGGGCCACTATATTCTGGGAAAGTTTGTGATTCCTGATCTGACCTATGCAGCTTGCAGTTCCCATCTAATCTAAACTTTGTGTGATGGGTTTTGTTGTGTTTTCCTGCTATTTTCATGCAGGGTAAAGCCAAATTATGCCCTTTTTTTTGCTGTTGATAAGCAAGTTTCACTATTTGCAGTTCCCATAAACAAATACGTGTCTGCTCATTATCTTTACCTCCCAAAGCTTCAAAGTTTTTGCTGGAAAATTCCAGAACTGTGCATTTTCTAATAATTTTTACATCAGCATAACAGGATCTCTCATGGTATGTCAGAAGTTTAATTTCTCCTGTCTTCAGGGCCTTACAAAGCACTTGTTAAAAATCACTGCACTGCACTGAATGACACAAAAAAAAAAAAAAGAATTAGACATATGGAAGTAAAAGCTGGGTATGAGTGTCTAATGACAGAAGCTAAAAGGAATGAGATTTACTGAAGGATATACAGATGCAATGCTGGAGGAGAATGCACATCATGTAGGAGCTGTGAAGTTTCTTTTTTTTTCATTACCTACAGGAAGTGTCCACAGTCTTTGCTGGAAAGGCATGAGCGCTGCAAAATGTTCTGTGTGGCTGAGCTGTATGGTAATCAAAGCCACCCTTGCTGTATCAGAATTTATATCTGAAAAATTATTCTACTCCAAGGTCACACTTCCATTCACAGGACACTGCAGTATGCTGGGGAAGATTACTGAAATGAATCTCCATATCATCACAATGTTCTTGGATCACCACTAGCTTCTCTGTATTTTAGAAGTGCTGCTACAGGGAGGTTGGGTGCTGCCTGCACATAATAGCTGCACAGGTGCATTGAATTATTCTAAATGCCTGTTACTTTAAATGCCTGAGTGGGCTGGAAGGCCTCACATGAAAATAGAAGGTTCAGTACCTAAATCACCTCCAAATGCATGCTGGTATCCCAGGTTGCATAAGTAACAGAATTCCATATGGTCACAGGCAGAGGTGTGCACTTAAGCACACATCTCTCAGCAAACAAGTAGTTCTCAGATGTGTGCCTTTCTTTGCATACTAGCCATATCCAGCACAAAATGTATTTCAAGCTATTAATTTCCTTAGCTACTGCTACCCTGTAAATAACATGACAGCACCAGTATTTTTGAGTATATTTTCCCTACAGGGGAAACAAAATAGTTTGGACTCAGAGCAGAATGTTGCCTTCCAACATACATGCTCAACTGTGGATTTCCATGGCACCTTGCCCTGAATGTATAATTGCATTTGGTTTTTAACAGCTTTGTTTATTTGTGTAGCTTGTTAATGTGTTTTTCACCTCAGGCGTGTACTTTACAAATGCAAATTCCTTGGCTTACTGTGGTAATTTACCGCTTTAAAGGCTAATTTTGGGCCATTTTGCAATGGTAAAAAGAGCATGTTTCATGACATCCTTTGCCAGGGGCACCTTCTGTGTCCCCCTGAGGTGCAGGGCATTCCCACCTCCCAGTGAAACCAGCAGCGTTCAGACAGCCAGAGGAAAGCCCACGAATTCCTCAGCGTGGCACTCAGGAAAGAAATCAACCCTCTTCCTCCTTATTTATCCTTGTATTAGAAGAATACCCAGGGGCCCAGGGTAGAGAGCAAAGCACAATGGTGTACCCAGTGTCCACACACAGGAAGAGAGGAGGGAGAGAGACAGAGATTGATCCTGCACAAGGGAGATGAGTAAACATTGGCTGGTTTAAGAAGAGCTGAGAAGACTCAAGGTGGGTTTTCAAGCAGGAGTTGGCTTTTATTTTCCCATCACCAGCAAAACCCTGTCATGGGACTCTGGGAAGGACACTAGGGCCACAGCTTTGGTGTTACCAGGTAACTCGGTGTCACTGGTGCATAGTCCTGCAATGGTGCTGGACTGGTGTGATGCAGGAGGAGAACTAACTCCAAGTTGTAGATGGGTAAATAAGGCAAAGAATGGTGTCCACCAGATCTCTTCAGAGATGTGATATGCAGCCTAATTCGGATCTCTGATATTTTCTCATGTTTCTCATTTAAGAAAAACATGTTGCAGCTTTCCATCCACTATTCAATGGCAGTTCTCACTGGGCAAGGAGCAAGCAGCTGAACTGAGGACAGTAGCCCGGTTGCTATACTGTGACAAAACTGGGCCCAAGCTTCTTGCATTGCAAAATGTTGCTTTCTATTTGTATAGCTGCTTCTTGAGAAAGAAACATTCATTTTAAATTGTAAGTACTTAAGAAATAAGGAGTTTTTGTTTAATAGTTTGCTTAATAAATAAGTAACAGGGAAAAGGAAGGCTACTTAGTTTTTAGAAGAGCCACTGAAATTTTAGAGTTCTTCCAAGCCCTGGGTTAATTTTCAAAATACAGCCTTTGAGAAAATAGCTTCCTAATAAAATTTTAAAAATTGGAAGCCTCCGTCCTCTGGAGGTTTTAGGGAACTTGGTTTATTAAGGAATTATGCCACTAATATTTCTTGGCAATCATTGTGCTGACATGAAAAGGGCTTTGCAATGACAATGGCAGGTCCCCTTTGCAGCCGAGGACCAGAGGGTCAGAGAAAGTGCTTTAGTTGTTCCATTTATCCATTCCATTTTGTGGTGAGAAAGTTCCTTTAAGACAGCTCTGCTCAGCCCAAAGCCCTGTTTAGACATGAGAGTCATATCTCACTGATCCAGCTACTCCCAGCTTGCATCAGCTTCACCTTACACTGGTGTCTTGTGCTTGCGAAATGAGCTGCTGAGAGTCACGCCGTTTTGACAGAGAGCTTAAAGCAGCTCAGCAAGTCAGAGTTAGACTAAGTGTGTTAGGGCACATGGGGTCTGATCTGTTAAACTTCTGGCTGTGCAGCTCAGCATAATTGTGTTCTTTATCTTTTCAAGATGCTGGATGCCTAGAATGGGTTGCTTGTATATACCTTTTTTTCCCTATCTGACTAATAAGAATTTTTAAGACTCAAAAGACACACAGCCCTGAATGAAATTGTTTCTTAGTTGCTTAACAGAGATATATCTGGATTTTATGCAGTGCGTATGAGTAACTGTCACATCAACCTCTCAAGCTGTTGCCTGGTTTATACTAGAGGAGGACAGAGAAAAAGAATGCTTTGCTCTTTTAAGAACAACACTTGTTTGAAGATGGAGTGAAATGTTAAAACTGCAACTGGCGATATTTGTAAGGCTTAGGGGCTTTTTCACCTCAGAGGGCCTCTCAGTTGATACCATCTTTGTTTCACCTGGAGGAAAATGAAAGAAAGGAGATGCAATTCTGCAACTCACTGAAGTGTGCACAGACCGTGGTATGAATCTGATCTCTCAAAGCTGGCACCCAACCCAGGTCACTGCCTCCCAGCCATGCCTGAGGCCTGAAGCTGCGTTCCCCCCTTTCATAGCCCACAAAGTGTTTATGTTTCATTTCCTCCCATTTGGGGTCAAGTACACAAACAGAAATAATCTGCAAGATTGTACAGTTGGGCTTCCATCCTCCCTGGAGACCTGCAGGGATCCCGTAGAGGCAGTGCTTCTCAGCAAAGGTACAGCAGTCTCCACACTTGCCACATGTCAACAGCCCTCTAAGCCTCAGTGACATTGGTGAATAAAATGTGAAATATTAAGTGGTAAACTTTCAAGGTTGCACTGTTCCTGCAGGAGACCCATAGCATGTTGCAAGTGGCATCCGATATCCAGCAGAAAATTATTTCTAATAGTCAGGGGTGTATACCTACACGTAAAATCAAATGCTGACCCTGCTGATGTAGGAGCTGAGTGCCACTGGAGGAGTAAGGAGCTGTAATAGTGGTCAAAATTTAAGAGGCAGAGTTCTCTTTAAATGTTATTGCAAAACCATTCTTTTTTTTTTTTTTTTTTTTTTTTTTTCTTCATTTTAAAGTAGAAAGTGGGTAGATATGCATCCTTAAACATGGATTAAATGCAAGTGGAAACAGTTGCAGAAGCTAGCCTAGGGGCTGGTTGCCTACATGCCTTATGAAGTTGAGTATATCCAGAATCATGTCTCCTGAAGCTTCAAGCATAATGCTTGTCATAGTACACTTTGTGGATCTGCAGAATAATAAACTCATAGATAACAAGCCACCCTTATCCCAGCTTTGAACAGGAGCGGGAGACTCTGACAGTGTTCACCAGTGCTTGATGCTGATCCAGACTTCTTACATTTCTAGCTTTACTCACATTCAGCCTTCCAAAGAGGATCATTGTAAAGCCACACTGCTGAGATTTACCTTGCAAACTCTGCTTAAGACTGAGAATCAGACATACACACAGCCTACTGAGATAACTCTAGTGCTCTGCAAAGGCAAAAAGATCTAAGAAATTCAGTGCTAAGGCTCTAACTCTGTCTTTAACCCTGTCTTTCAAACCCTATGCTTTCTGCTTCTAGTGGGTGAAATCTGCGGAGATTTTGAGGATACCTGATAATGTGGGAGCTGTTAGTTAACTCTTTTCACCCAGGCTGAGCTTACTGATGAAGGACGTGGTAGTCACTGTTGTGAAAAAGTTAACGGCAAATATTCAGGTCAATAATCTTATATGCATTAAAAGTTTCTACAGAGTTTGGTTTCTTTTCATTGAAAGATGAGGGAATAGAGAGGCTGATTTGTCTTCTTTCTAATATGTACCCTTAAAGATTGAGGTTGGGTTTGGGTTGTGTTTTTTGGTCAAAAACAATAACATGAAATCTCTATTGAAAAAGTATTTGATCAGTATACTGATACCACTGTAATTTTTTTTCTTCTGTAACAAGACTGTATTTTTGGGGTGTTGTTGTAAGTGAAATAACAGTGTAGGCATGATTTTTCATGGGGAAGACTTTGGAAGCAATCTCAATTCAAGGATATCATCCTGTTTTAAACTGTGGTATCTGCTTCGCATGTGCAAGACAGGAAGTATGACTTTCCCTCTCTGCTCCTCCCCAGTGTGCTGAGAGTAGATGTTCAGCTGTGGTGTATATGGTCAGAAGGGGTGGGTTGATCTGAATACTAATGACCCAGTAAGAATCTGTTACAGTCTTTGTGTTCTTTGCATCGTCGATATTCCTTAGATCATGACTCTCCAGGCCATACAGCTCAGCACTGAGAAAGCCATGATATTTCTTACCCATATCTCCACCAACGCAGAGTGTTCCTACTGTGCTTTTTTCCTCCCTTTTAAAGTCCAAACCATCCCAGCTATTGGCATCTTTCTTCTGGTATCCATTCAACAGCCTAACATACCCTACTGCCAGGAAACTCCTCCAATAACTTTTATCTCATGGGTTTTTTGCAACATTTCTTTGTCTTTCATAGTATGGTTCCAGCTCTTTGCTGTCTCCCTTCAACTTGCTGCTTGCATTCTGCAGATAGCTGTGCTCTCTCCCCCTCTGCAGTCTGAGCCTGCATACTTGTTGCTCAGTCAGGATGTGCTACTAGGAACTTGTCTCTCTTTCTGCAGTAGTTTTGCTGCCCTTCTCAGAATTCATTTCAGTTAGTTAGGCTTTCAGGTAATGACATGCCAAGAAATTAGGGGTACGTTCCAGCATCTGAAATGAAGCTTCTGGTGACTCAACCCAAAACAGCTTTGGTCTGTTTCACTACTGTATTACTCTTTACTGCATGTCCGATTTGCTGCACACTATTACTATTAAATCTCTGTTGACATTACCGCTTTCCAGGTTTCTCCCTCCCATTGTGTGACTATTTCCCATCTGGGCTTTTCTCATGTGGGAAATATTCACACAAATTCAAGACTTCAGCAGAGCTTCCCAGCTGCATTAGGCATTTCACCAATAAATCACTGTTTCCTGTGGCAGAAACTGGCTGAAATGGCCTTTTGAATCCTGCATGCAGTGATAGCTCACCCTTCCCTATTCCCTTACTCCCAAATCCTGTGTAGTATCACAAGCGAAATTTTAAACAGAAATTGGAATCAGTCAGGATTTCAGAGAAGATTCAAAGTTGCAGGGCCAACAACTTGGCAAGGTTCCATGGGCTACCTCTGAAAGACATTAAAAAGCTATACTGCAAAAAAAATACTGATTTTATTTTTGCTGTCTTAACCCAAGGTTCTGACCTACTGTGCAGCCACCAGGATCATTTCCTTGCTCCTTATGTTTTGGCAAAGTCAGTGCTGTAATTTAGTGTTGTTTAGTTGTGATAGAGTTGATTTAGATACCTGGTCACCCTGCAAGTGGTATGGGGTGCTCTGGAGGACAACCTCTTGCCAGTGCAGTGCAAGGCCAGGACCCTTCAGAATACAGAGCAATTCCTATAGAGACATTGTCAGTGTGATTTCAGCCCTGATGATGAAGAGAGAACCTTCCATCTGGAGTCTATCTATGTGACCAGTGAGGATGTAAAAATGGCCAAGGTGGTTCAGAGCCCCGAACCACGCTGGCCAGTGTCCTCTTACCAGTAGTGCCATGAAGAGGATAATAGTGAGAACAGGGCAAGCATACGTGATAATTTCTTCTTTCAGCCTCCAACTGTTTTCATTTCAGGGGATTTCCTGACCCTGGTAAAGTCTGTATGTTTTGTAACCCAGGGGATTTTTGTTTCAAGCACTTGTCCAATTTCCCTTCAAGCCTGTGTAAACTTTTGCACCCAAAAAGCTCTTTGCTAAAAGCTCTACAGGCTCTCTAACTACGGGGTGAAAAACATTTCTCCATGTGGCAAACCTAGCTCCATTTAACTTCATCTGGTGGCAGTGGTTCTTGCACTGAAAGAGGGAGTGAGCAGTCATTTGCAATCCGGCCACTCCTTGTTACTATGGATTTTATAGACTTTCACAGTACACCCACCAAGTCTAGTCAGGAGAGTCTGAGGCTACTCAGCAATTCTTCATATGAAAGCCATTTCACACCTTTGATCATTCCTGTTTCCTTTCTTTAAGTCCCTGTTTCAGTTCAAGTTGGGTACAGTATTGACTGTAGACAGGAATCAAGGAATTGTGTAGTAGCAAACCAACGTTGCCTGTGTTGCTTTTTATGAATTTTCCAGACTTTCACTGACTAGAACTGGCTTTGGATTGCGCATGCAGAACCATCCTGATAATATGCAATAGCCTGTGTTGCAGGAGAAAAATGTTTTTACTTTCTGATCACTGCCAGAGTTAATCATAATAGCAACAGATCAGATCTAAGACGGAAGATTACTAATACAATTCAGTCCAATTCCTGGATTTCTTAGCTCAGGAATAGCTGAAAATTAAGCAGTGCCAAGGCTTGAATGGTGGAACTCAGTCCCTGGCATTGTTATTAGTGTGCTTCTGGGTATGGTTTCAGCCTGCACCAACCTGCCTGCTACCAAACTACTCCTGAGCATGCCTCAAGAATTAGCATGGACCAGAGGTGGTTCCTAAAGCAGTCTGGCTGCAGCTGGGGTGGTGCTAGTTCCTTAAACTGTGATTTAGAGGATGAAGGAAGCTAATAGTTTAAACATGGCCAAACCATGGCAGCTGGACACATAACCAGGGAACAAGCCCTGGCTTAAAGCTTCCTTGCTGTGATGGAATGGTGAGGTTCACAGCAGCAAGGGCAGGATCTAGAACAGGTGTAAAAGTGGCTAGACCTAACTGTGGGATACTGAGAAGTTAATACCAACACTGGTCATGCCCACCATGTAACAGTGAATCCCAAATTGGAAATGGTAGTATTATCCTAGATGAGAGGATTTATTTATTTTGTTACAGGGCATTAGGGAGACATGTTAATTTAAATGATTGGGTTGCTAAGCCATTTTAAGGAAATCCATATGTCACCTGCATGGAAACCAGTCCTAAGTGTTGGCTTGGACTATGAAGAAAGTATATTCCTGTGCTTTACAAAGGTAAGCACAACTTGGATGTAGAAAAATGCAAACCTCAACTTGCCTCAATATTGTGTTACTCCAAAGCATTTCAACTGCATCAGCTGTTGCCACTTCCAAACTCACTTTGCTGATCTGACCTAATGTATCTCTCCTTTTACTTGCAGGAGCACTGGCAGCAGGAAAACAAATTTCCATTTAAATTTTTTTACCATCTGGGGTAACAAATAATACATAAGGTAACTGTAATGGAAAGTGATGAGGGACAGGAAGTTTCTCATTTACTGCAGTTTATTTACACTGTGCTTCAAGGGTATTTACATACAGTTAATGCACTGTTGGCAGTGATTCCCCTGTTGTTTGTGTGGAGCTTTTACACAGCAGTAGGCAGAAGAGAGCATTTGAACACATAAAAGAATCTAGGCACAGGGAGCAGAGATTCATGTCTAGTAAGTAAAACTTCAGGTGCTGGCAGAGACTAAGATAAGATTTCTGGAGGAGGATTGGATTGGGTATTTTATGAAGAACTGTTTTATAAAACCTGGTGAAATAATGGTGAATAATGTTTATTCATTGATAACAGTTCAGTGAGGAGAGGCCAACATTTCTGGTGGTTGATATGTATTTGTCATGATTTATTTTATAGATACAATGTATAAAGAAGCTGAATTTATGTTAAAACCTAAAGTCAAGGACTCAGCAGTTGGGAAATGCCAAAATTAAGGCTTTTCATTGGAAATGTGGATAAAATGGAACACTTTGAAAGTGGTGGATGCAATGTGCCCTGAGGGAACAGTAGGAAGTAGATGTTTCATACTCTTGTAAAGTGGTGGTTGCCTTTCTACAACTTAAAAATGTTAGTCATATAATCCACACACTCTTTTGTCAGTCTGAGCCTAAAAATTAGTCCTTCTATGTTAATATTTTAATGTTTTATATTTTAATGATGAAATCTGGAGCCTTTTAAATGAGAGGCACTTCCTCTCTCCTTATGTATACTCCACTTGTACAAGTGCTGCACAATTTTCTGTTACCTTTAGACTTTTGCTGAAATCTCAGAACCCCTCGGTTCATCATGTCCTTGTGGCCCTTCCTTCCCAAGAGAATGGAGTTCTTGTCCTCATCTGTTTCACTCATCCCCAGTAAACTGCAAGTTGTAACTGTATTCCCCAGACGCATCCCTGACTGCACAGATGAGCAGTTCCTGGGAATGCTTTTATGAGTTACAGAGCACCTTGGCTGACTAGGACTGGTCATGCTATGATTTTCCTGATCCATCCTGTCCTGGAGATTTTGTTGCCTTTGCTGTGCCTGCTGCTGTGAGCAGCACCTACCTCCCACTGATGTCTTAAGCTATCCCCAGTTTTTCTTTTCTGAAGCTACCAATGCTTGTATAGTGTCCTCAGTGCCCCTGGTAGCACATGTGTAGTATCTCCTTTGAGGCCAGGATCAGACAGAAAATGAACTCACAGAGATGTGAGAAAGAAGTTGGTTTCTGGGAAAAAAACCAAACCAAACCAAAACATATGTAGTTTCATTCAGTGATGTGTGAAGTATTGTATCCCCAAAGTAAGGACTGGTGTATGTAAGTGCTTTCTTCTGCAGCAGACTGAATTTGAAGCTGCAGTGGTGGGAAGCCCTTATGTGACACTACATGGCAGGACTGAGAATGACATATACACCAAGGAGGCCACAACACAAACCCATCTAAGGGAAAAAGAAGGAGAAGAAGTTGCTTGATTGTTTAATCTAGGGGGAAAAAAAAAAAAAAAAAAAAAAAAAAAGGAGAGATTATGTGGTGCATGAAGAAACTTATTTGGAGGGATGCTTGTTGACTTTGTGAAGATGAAAGCAGACTCATCTTCTGCTGAAGCTTTGCATCATTTTGTCTTTCAGCTCTCCTATAGCTGTGAAAGTCAGTGCACTAAGGCACAGGAGGCAGCTGATGGAGAGGTACTCACAGCCTTCACTGGAGAGCCAGATCCAGCATATGGACCACTGGTGCATGGCAGTGTGAAGCAGGCAGCGTGTGACACGTTCTCTGCTGTCACACAGGGTGCAGGGTGCAAAGCCTCCCTCTGTTTCTATTGCCATAGCAGCACATAAATCATATGGATGTGTCTGGTACTTCCCATAGCCATCTCTTGGATGATTTCTAGTAGTGGGTTACCCTGACATGCTGCACTCAGCTATGTGTCTGAGCAGGTGAATGGTAGTTTAGGGCAAAATTTGTTTGATTGTGATAGGGGTGAAGTTCTTTGTTCTTTCCTTTCTATCCTCTCTGTTTCATCATCTGTGAGCTCCAGGGAATCCCAATGGATTCTGAAAAGTAGATCTGTCTTCTTTTGCAAGTTTTTTATCTGTTTTTATGTAAAGTGTAGCATACCTAGCCTTTTGCATTTAGAAATTATATCTGAAGCCCTAAAAATTCATGTGATTAACTTTTTAAAAAGTCATGATATTAGAGTAATATGTTTTTTAAGTATTTTTTATTTTCTGCCTCTTTTTTCCCTGCCCTTAAATTCATGTTTTCAGACTTGTTTCTGCAGGCAAGACCCTATTTTTTTTATTTTTTTTTTTAATTGAAAGCTGAAGCTCCAGAACCTGGAGCTCTGAGCAAAGCAAACATTTATTACAATTATGAGAACTGGTAGTACTGAGAAGGTAAAATCTTAAAAATGCTTTCTTGTCTCTGCTAGAAAAACCTTTCTCTTTCTCTGTTCAGCTAAAACTGGCCACTCTTCCACCTACATGATATTAAGCCTTAGGAATTTTTAGGAAAAAGGCATGTATGTCCTTCTTCAGTCATTACTGCTTTTCCTGATTTTGTATTGCAGATATATTTGTAAGCTGCAGTCCAGATCCAAACCACCATTGGGCTAAATACTGGACAGGTATATATGAAGTACATATTCTGAAAATATGCCTGTGGAAAAAGGTGGTTACCCACTAGAATGAAGACTTAGTCTTAGACTTCTTTAGCCTTTCAGAAAGCTTGCTTGTACTCTTACAAAAAGCACAGAATTTGTCATCCAATTATGCATGTATTACCTCCTCCAGTTGGCTGTAACATATGAAAAAGTCAGAAAGAAAAAAAAGATCACGCTTAAAAATCTAGGCTTATTCAAATAGTTTTCATTCAGCCCAGAATCCTTAAAGAATTTGTTTGAAAAGGTAATTCAAATATTTCACCCATGTTCAAAGGTAGCAACATTTCAGTGGAGACTGGTCTTTTCAGAAACAATTGCTGATACAAACCTGCATCCTGCACTACAACTGTTATTGACAAGTGACACAATTAAGAGGGTTTTGTCCTACAAAATAAAGAGTGTGATAAATTTGTAAGATCCTCATTGTAGCCTCTGTAAATTTCTCTAGGGCAATATTTCACCCCACAGAAACAGTTCTTTGTTGTGTGTTTGGCCAGTGTTTATGTCAGAGAAATTAATTGAGTCGCAGATGGTTATTACAACTATCAGTCAGAACCCTACTGATTTTCTAGAGTGATACTAATGTTTCTGCAGTGTAAGATGTTTGTCTTTCAGAGGCAGCAAGTAAAGGACTATAAGCATAAAAATATGCATACATATTGATATATAGCGTGCACACACACACACAGGTATATATATATATATATGTTTTCCAGACCTCCTCTTATAAAGCTTGGAAAAATTGGGGACCCTGGCTGGCTTTTTTGGAGTCTTCCCAAGCCTAAAGCATGTGTGGAAAGTACCAGGATTGCCAGTCTAAAAATATAAGTTAACCTCATCTCCCTGCATAGGCAGAGATTCACCCCCCACCCATGCACCCCACTTCTTTTGCAGTTGCAGTCCCTATCGAGGGGGTGCTGCTGTCCCCTCTCCAGCATCAGGCCCTTTATGCACATTCCTCTGGAGACACCGAGTTTCATACCTTTGCTTAGAAAAACTCAGTTTGTCATTCTTCCAGCTGTAAATACACGATAGATGGATACCAGGCACCTGTTGCCTAAATCCTTGCCAAGTTTTTCAATTTTAAATTGCATTAGATACTTGTTGAGGAGAATCTTTGTAACTTACTAGCTGTTCAATGTGTGGGAAAGCACTGGCCATGTATGGGAATGGCAGAAAACTGCTTTCTGAGGTATCAGAGAAAAGCAATAGCCAGAGAATTACAGTATACATATGAAGCACCATCTGGTCTTAATTACTGTTGAGGAACGTATGTATATCATGCATGGAAATGATATCCATCAGAGGAAATTCCTCTCAGTTATATACCAGTGTAATTCAACTGAATCCAAGGGATTTGCTGCAGAGTCACCTTGCTGCAACTAAATTGTTGGTCCATCAAATAACTGCTATCATCCTTTGTAAGGTAGAATATATAATAAAAATACATGATGTACACTAAAACTGGCCATTGATGAGCTTGCACCTCAGCAGAAAAATACATATGAGACAGGAACAAGTACACCAGGGGCCATCTTCTGTAGAGTCTAACTGTCTGAAATGATAACTTTAACTCTTAAGTAGAGTTATTAATATTTATTATTTGCATTTTAGTTTTGTCTGTAGGTCTCAGCTGAGAAAGATAACTGCAAGATGCAAATCCCTGTGTTCCTGCAATATCCATTAGAGGATCCCCATAGCAATGACTGACATTTTAAAAGCTCTGCAAATGGCCAGTATTCAAAGGAAAAAGGCCAAGATGGCAATCAGAGGGAGCTACAGCTTGCCTTGCACAAGACTTTTTAAAGATATCCTGTAAAAATTCTTGGTATCAAGCCTTGTACTTCCCAAATGATAATCCTTTTAAAAACACATATACTTTGCCTTCTCTTATTTGTTCCATATGTATACACTGTCAAAACCAAGGCAACCTGCTTGTGTATCATCGTAGAGAACAAAGTTAATTTGTATGTTATACATTTGAACTAAAACAATTCAAATATATGCATAATTTTAAAAATTAACTCACTTGACAAAGTCTGCAGTCTGAACCTCTGTAACATTCCTCACAGATGCATGGATTTTTCCACTGCTGCATTACTGCAATTCTTGCACATACAAAAAGCTTTAAAAACTGATTCTTCTACCAGTGTAGGTCAGTGAGACAGACAAGAAACCACAGTTTATAATTTTCCCATTTTTTCTTCCTTGGGGCTTTGTCTGTGGCAGAATATATTTAACCACTGTTAAAATCCCTCTGTTATGCTCCAAAAATGTTTTCCAACTGCAGGCATAAATCAACTTAGTTATTTTCAGCTTCCTGAAACAATCCGTATAATCACTCGATGGTCTGCATACTTCTAAGCTGTGCTGAATTGGCATAGATCACCTGGAGGCAATGCCAGCTATGATCAGCCAGGACAGAATCCCAAACAGATTCCACTTTAACTGATCCCTGGGTAAGTTTGTATTTCACACTTTACATATTATTTACAAATCCATTTTCCAACTGGGTAATTTTTCCTGAAAACAAAGAGGGTCTTCTTACACTGCCTTAGCTGCAACCTATTTGCTAACCCAGTGATTTGACAGATGAACACTGTGTGGTCTTCACCAGTCAATAAAAAGCAAGTAGAGCAGTGGCTTGATGGTGAGTGAGTTCCTCTCTGCTTCTCAGAGACATGACAAAACTTTTGTTGTGCTCTTCAGATTAGAGAAAGTAGTATTTTCATTCTAATTGGTAACACAAAGCTGGGTGGGAAACTAGAGACTACTGATGTTTTAGTGTTATAGCTAGTATGACATAGAGGTATTTCATCTAGTCTAATAAGGCTGATTCAGTTTTAGAAGGAAGTGTGTATTCATCTGACTCTTTACCATTAGTACAAAACTAATAACATGTTGTAGAATGAGTGAGACGGTTGCTGCAAGTAAAAGTCAGCACGCTGTAGGAATGCTACCTAATCAACCTACTGGTAATCAGTCCTCTATCAGAAAGCAATTTCAATACATCCTCCCTATCTCTGTAGTAACTAGCAGCCAAACACATTTTTGCTTTTCCTCTTCCTATGAACTTTACTGAAAATGTATCGACTAACTTCTTTAACTAAGGAGATCTGAGAAACTGCCATCTCTATCAAACAAGAGGGTTCTTAACTCTCACCAGGCCTCCATCCACCATTCTTCATCATGATGCTGCAAATTGGTTTTTTTGTCCTAATTAGATATATGCATCTTAAAAAAGCCAAGAGATCACATTCTATCCAAAGAGATCTTCTAGTGAAAAAAGCCTTGTGTGTGACTTCCTTTCCATCAAGCACACCACAACATTTGTGGAAGGGTTCCCAGGCCTGTCTGAAGGAGGTTTGTAAAACTGCTTTGAGCTTTTTTCTGTTTGCTTGTGAGCAGACATTCCTATCCCCTCTAATGCATTTTTTTAGTGGAAACATGGCAGAATGGGATGTCCCAGTAAGCAGAAGTTTATTTTTAATTTTGCATGGATTATTTTCCTCCCATAGGGATGGCTCATTGTGTTCTGCATCTCACTATGAATCAAATTTTTTCTGCAGTGATTTCTGAGACCTACATCTTACTGCAAAGGGACTGTGAAAGGGAAAAACCTTATAAATTGTGTGGGGTTGGACAAGCTAAGCTTATGACATAAGACCTCCTCATCCCTGGAATAACTTCTGCCTATCATCAAATAATTCAGGGAAAAAAAAGGACCAAATCTCTTAAGAAAATTCTGTGTTTCACTTAAAGGCTCTGCTGCAAATACTGTGAGATTAAGAACACTCTGAAACTTGCAGATAGCTAGAATTTTTTACCTTCTGAACTTTACATATTACGTTCATCCCAAGGATCTAGCCTCACTTCTGTGGCCAAAGAGATAGGTAAGGTTGACTCTGGAGGGTGCTGTGATGAAAATATAAATGGAAATTCTCATTTTTGGGCACTGTGGTTTGTCAACTGTTGTTAACTGCAGATATCTTAACAATGGAAACTGTTTCCACAAACTGAAATATTTGTCAGGCAAAGGGGTTTATGGTTGGCTTTGCCAGTTTTTACAGCCAAATCTACTCATAAATTGTGATTTTAGGAAAAGTAATCTCTGCTATGTCCCCTGCATTCTACTGACTTTTGTCCATAAGCTGCATTGTATTCTAAAGATCAGACTGTTGGAAAAATACAGGAAGTTAATAAAAAAGAGTAAGTTAATGAGTAGAAAGTGTATACAGTTATACAAAAAGATACACGGTAACTGATTTCTATGACTGTGAAAGAAATCTGTAACTGTGTTAACTGCACTTGCCATATATTTAATTTCTTAATTCTGTTTTCACTTATGGCACATTTCAATTCCTGACCAGTGATCTTCTCCTAAATGTGGTCTGCTTTATGGAAAAATTAGGACTTTTACTCTGGAAACTCTGAGTGTTTTGTTCCAGTAATGAAGACTTCCTTGCTTCCTGTCACACTCAACTCCCTGTGTATAGCCATCTGGAATCTTTGCCTCCTTTAGAAGGATTTAAAGGTGAACTGTATTTATTTAGTTAGTTATAAGAATATGTTGTTTCTAGTGATGTGGCAATTACTAGGCCTTTTAATCTTTCTGAGCAAATGCAAAATTTACTGGGCTAACAAGGAATGCAAGTTATCTTTAGTAATCACTTGACATATCTACTGCTCAAATTCCACATTTCCTTTGATTTATCGATGTCACATTTCACATTAAGGCACCCCACTGTCCATTTTCTGTATTTCCTTTCTAGTTGCATCTTCTCAGCTCAGTAATTTACAGTTGCACCTTGTTTTTAGCTTGCTCACCAAAGTGCAAAAGTAACAAGATGGCTGCCATTTCTGATAATACAGCAGTGCAAAAAGCTTTCCTCTCCTTCATCTTACAGCTGTGGAACTGTACTGAAAATACAGTTTAGTGCTGCACATCATAAAATGCATTAGCCTGTATTTGCATGTTGTTGATTCTTACATTAATATTTTGAAAACTAGAAGCTGTGGCAGTAAGTGACATGCAAGCAGTCACATGAAGAGACAAGCAATGCTTTCATTCAGGAGGGTTTAAACAGGCTGAAAATTGGACTGGAATATGAACTTTTGTGTTTTGATAATGTCAGTTGGGCTCTGAAACAATTTTGTCACAGAGTTTTTATTCATATTATTTCATGTTTTTCATTAATCTGAGGTACAGTGATCAAGTTCAATGTTTCAGCTATGTAAGGAAAACCTGAGCTGCCTATCTAAGCCCATTGAAAATATCTTGACATGCACCATGGAAACATACACCTTCACAAACAAAATGCACATGTTTCTGTGATGACTAATCATGTTCCTCAGAAATAAAATCATGGTGCTATATATGATTCTTAAATTATATATATAGAAACAAGCTGTTCCATAAGCACAATGAACTAAGCAAGTAATGAAGCCCAGTTTCCTTAAGATTTGTGTTCTTTGTCCTCAAATCCTCAAATTCAGTTCCCTCTGAGTTTACAGTAACAATGACTCACCCATTGTGGATAATATTAGAAGTAAGCCAGGGCTTAAGGAAAGCCATGTTTCTACAGTATTGCATAGCAATATTTGTTAAATCTCTGCAGGAAATTTCGACTTAACCATCCTAGATACAGAATAAGGTAGTATTGTTTAAAACCAGAAGACTCTGAACTCCAGCTGCAAACTTACACATAAAGGATGTCAAGTGTGTAAATCAGTCACTCCAAGCCCAGGCAAAGAGCACCCCTTGCATCATGCTGGGGGTGAATTAGTGCTCTCAAGTAAGATCTCCAATAGAGCTCCTAAGGCTTCAGCACTTACCTGTCAGATCTACAGCTTTGCACAAGGAGGATGGCAGATACATAAAGGAAGAAAATGGGGATAGAGAAGCCCAATTAGGAGTGCTAGTAGACATCTGTCTATTCTGTGCTTGATTAATTCCATGTAATGGAATTTCCATATCATGTCATTATTGCTCATTGATTTAAACATAGGTGCTGAGATCATAGCTGAGCTTGGTCTTAAAACTGGCAATAGCCTGCCATCCTTAGATGCTGGCCTGTCTATTCATGGATGGAAATAGAAATTTGATCTCTTTAAGAGCATGTTAGAAGTCCTCCGACAAAGAGGTCTCAAAGAGATTCTCTGTGAAGTTCCTAGCAAAAGCCATCAAAATAGTTGAAAAAAAAATTAAAAAAAGAAGAGGAGCTAAGCATAATAACACTGGGCTTTGTAGTGCTTAGTTTTCGGGAGCCAGTCCTCATCAGAGCTGTTGGCCTTTCCTGAATGGGAGGAATTAGATTATGATCCCAAGCAGCCTCTGTTGTGAACAGGCAACATGCTTTGAGGCAGCAGAGGACCAGAAGAGGTTGGACATGTTATCTGTTGAGAAGCAGGAGGAGCAAACAAGACATTTTTTAGACACAAGATATGTCTTCCTTCCTTCCTTCCTTCCTTCCTTCCTTCCTTCCTTCCTTCCTTCCTTCCTTCCTTCCTTCCTTCCTTCCTTCCTTCCTTCCTTCCTTCCTTCCTTCCTTCCTTCCTTCCTTCCTTCCTTCCTTCCTTCCTTCCTTCCTTCCTTCCTTCCTTCCTTCCTTCCTTCCTTCCTTCCTTCCTTCCTTCCTTCCTTCCTTCCTTCCTTCCTTCCTTCCTTCCTTCCTTCCTTCCTTCCTTCCTTCCTCCCTCTCTCCCTCCCTCCCTCCCTCCCTCCCTCCATCCCTCCATCCCTCCCTCCCTCCCTCCCTCCCTCCCTCCCTCCCTCCCTCCCTCCCTCCCTCCCTCCCTCTTATTCTATGTTGTCTGGAGTTGTCATTCCTCTCTGGAGAAGGAAACACATGTGTCTGAGATCCCATCTCACATCATGTCTCCTCAGTAACACTAATAATGAGTTGGCCCTCAAGACCCCATTTATTTCCAGCTCACACTCCTGTCTCCATTAGTTTTCCCTTGATGGCTTTGTGGGTGTTTCCAGAGCACCTAGCAAATGGTCCACAGATCCTAATTAGTAGTAGCAGTACTCAAAAGAAATGATTGTATTAATTACGCATTTTAAAAGATGCCAATCCCCATCTCTAAGTTTCCTGGTGTGTTTTGTGTTTTGTGTATCTGCTTTTTTAAATTACTGTCTTTCCTTGAGAGAAACACCTTTACTTGATGTGTCAGCCACTGCCAAGAACAGTACTGATATGAAACAAATAGGTAGTCTATAGTCTTCATTAATAACCTATGTTAATAAAAAAAAAACCAACACATTTAGCTGTTAACAAATCCTGATTGCCAGTGCTGACCTCTTTGGGATCTTTGGCACTATGTATATCCCAAGAACTTTGTGTGTGGTTGTTACATCTTTGCTTTTTAACAGCTGTTACTATAAGAATGAACTAATCAGAAGGCTCTGGGTGATAGTCTAATAAAGCTGGATGAAGATGGGTCACGAAATTAACCTGACTGCACAGGGAATTTGTCATACGACTGTGAGAAAGCACGTGGGACTATTTGTGACCAATACTTTTGTTTGATTTATGGATTCCATCAGCATTTAAAATCTTCATATTAGTAGAAGCTACAAGACTTTTAGATTCTAATAAAACAAAGAAATTGTTTTCCATTGGCAAAGTTCATTGTCATCAAATGTTCAAGCATTTAAAAAATAATTAAAATTCTAAAGATTTTGAGCTAGGCTATGGTTTGATAAAATAATAAGGCACCTTATGGGAAAACTGATTTTTTTCTTCTACTTCAGTAGAATATGAGGATTGTAGTGGAGTTTACTTAGGTTGTCTTTGGATTTTGTTGAGAAAACTCATCTATTCAAAGAGAAATCCAAGAATGACTAAGGAAGGAGAAGGAGGGGAGGGGAACTAAAATCCATAACTGAAGGAAAAACTGCTATTTAACACCTAAACATATGTGTTCATATAAAAGCATACCTTATAAAATGCTTAGTTTTTAGAACTATATAAAAATTTTTGTCATTTTTCATCTGAAGGAATGTGCAAAAGATGCAAGACCATGTACCCCAACTGGCTCCTCTCTGTCTGGGAGGTGAGTTGTTTGGGATGTCTGTGAATAATGGGGTTGCTGCATGGAGCTGAGGTGGGCTCTGATGCTGCACCATCAGTGAGCTCTTTGGAAGATAATTATGGTTGAGTTGATAATCAGTCACTGAGGGACTGCTGGTCAGATCTATCTGTCTTCTATTCTTTCTCATTGTTTTCCCCAATAAGGATCTTTCTATTTTGCTTTCTGCTGCTTGCCACATTTCCTCTTAGGATTCACTGCTCAGAAATGAGTATGCTGATTCTGCACAGATAAACATTTTGTGAAATACAAAGCTAACTGCACATTACTAACTGCAACTTTCTCTGTTTGGCCAATAGTTGACTTTTGCCAAAGGGCTTGAAGGCTTCCAAAGAAGATAGAAAAAGACTTGGGTTGTTTTCAAGTGATTAAAAAAGTCTGTGGATAAGATAAAAATCCACCATGTTTTCACATACACTTTCATGTCAGCATTTTGTTAGTGCTCGGAAGGCATTCAGCCTAGGAAGAGACCACTCTGCCATTACCTGTTGTTGGAGTTCTTCCATGTTCATCTGGATATGAGCTTACTGCAACAGTCTGAGAACACTGGACACTACTGTTCTCCTGGTATTATCTCTTAATTTCCAAATTTCAATGATTTTAAGAATTTAAGACAAGCATACAATAATCTGATCCTGAAACTTGTAGTAAAATATTGAAGTACAAATTAATACTCCTTGGAAGAACAACTTTGTACAGCAGCTGCTGTTTGCTATTGAACCAGGAAAAAGTATCTGAATGCCATAGTACTCCTTCAGAAAAGGCTTTCATGACATTAAATGAGTTTTGATTCAGCATGCATTTATGCCTTTATTATGTGCTACTGAGGCGCATCAGTAAGGGAAGAATTTTGTTTGTACAAATATTCATAGATATTTCATAGTCAAGTGCAAGAATGAAATTCCTTTTAGGCAGAAACTTTTAAAGAACCTTATCCTATAGATGCAGCATCCCATGAGTTAAGTTCGCAACACCCGATCTGTGTTCAATTCATTGATTATCCTTAGGTTGTCATTAGTTCTTGTATCTGTATTGAAAAATGAATTATAATTTGTTTGGGGACATTTTCAGTAATTACTAGATATTTTGCTGTCTTTATTTAAAGAAGTGTTACATAGTCTTGTGCTTGATGTGTTTACTTTCTTTTAGAAAAAATCAATAGCTCTAATGTCAGTATGCTAGTAATGATATTCACTGTGTGACATGGTAGTTTGAAAAAAACTCAAAACCAATTAGAAGAAATAATTTTGCTTTAGCAACAGAGAGAAAAATAACATAGAAAACATTAATTATGTTATGTAATTAACTACGTGGTATGTGTTCATCTAGCACGTGACTGCAGACCTATCAGAACCCAATGAAAGAAGGAAACATTCAGGGAAGGGAAACATTAACAGCACATGGACGAAAGGATAACTTCCATGGGGAGGGAATACCGAACCTGGTTGTTGTGTGAGGTGCTCTGACTTATCCAAAAGAAAAGGACACAGCTAAGGACCCTTGTCTCTTCAAAGCCCCAGCATGTACATGTACCTGGAAACCACTGGTTTTCCAAAGAACAGTGCCCCAGGAGGGCCCACTGGCAAAAGCAGAATCAGATTTGCTGTCTGCTTCTGCACCACTGCTGAGCCAGGGGGCTGATTTCACTGAGGAAAAGGGAATGTGGTTGTCATGACCCACAAGGTGGGTATGACACTGTCACATCTCACAAAGTGAGCACGGCTCCCCTGATGTGGGGGACAAACAATATCATGTCACACAGAGTGGGCACGGGCAGAGCTCCCCAGAGGAGGGGGTTGACCCAGGGAGATTCTGACTGGACCCCCTTGCTCTCTGAACTCCTTCAGAGATGAGCCTAGGTGCAGCTGGATCCAATCCTCCTCTCTTCATTAATCTCTTTTAACAAACCATTTGGCAAGATTAAGTTCAGGAATTCTCTACACAGTACTCTAAGAGTAAGATTATTACCCAAAAGGCTTGTACAAAACATGATTTTACTTAAAAGTGAATAAGATATAAAGCATGCCAAAAGCACACCATAATATTACTCTCAAATCAACAGCTACCATAAGTAGAAATGATGGTACTTTCAAAGCAATGGATTTCAACTCAGCAAAACTTAAGGAAATTGCCAAAACAACAGGTTATAACTAACAAAACTTAATAAAGTTAGAAACTATGTTAACATTATGTGCCGAGATAAGGTTAGAAAAACGGGGAGAGAGAGAGAGAGAGGGAGGGAGAGAGAGAGAGAGAGAGAGAGAGGGGGTAAGAAAAAAAGAGGAGATAGAAAAGATATCACTATCCTTGGATCCAGTGATGTTCTTGGTAGGAAGTTGTGGTCCATGGATAGTGGGCACACACCCAGCGTTTCAAGTCTGCCAGTTTTATGCCACCTGACCCCACCTTTTTTGGGGCAGGGCTTGGAGTATCTTACACAGACTCAGTGTTGAATTTTGGAGTGTCCTAGAAATGAGTTGGTGGGGCATGGGGGTTCAGGTGATCACTTGGGCTGCCCACAGCTGGGCTGACTGAGCAATGACCCTTATTTCTATGCATGCACCCTCTTCAAGGGCACACACAAGATGTCACTCTGCCTCCGCAGGGTGCAGCTTGCCTGCCCCTGTCCCTTATCAAATAAGGGCAGTGTCCTGCCTGTCAGGGTGGCCAGCAAACAGAGGTCCCTTTGCAAGGCCAGTGTTCAGCTGATCAAGATGACCACCGAAGGAGTTGCTGTTCTTGGGACACCAGGGCCCAGTTTATCAGGGTGGTTCCCCAAATGAGGGCCTCTCCATGTGAGAGCAGAATCCAGGTAGTTTATCAAATGAGCACCCCACCCAAGCACAATGCCCCTCTCGTCAGGGCAGCTGTTTTGAGGCAATTATTCCTTTAGGGCCTCTACAATGGTCTCTGAGAGAAGTGAGCAAAACAGTGGTGAAGTGAATCTGTCCTTTTTCAGCAATAAAAATCAGAAGACAAGTAAGCAAATGGGAAAACTATAAGCCCTGTTTTCAGGCAATAGGGAGACATTAGATGAATTTAGTGACTGTTTGGCTCAGTCACTTAGACTACTTAAGAATATAACCTAAGACACATAAAATGATGAAGTCAGTCCTTAATGAAGTTTTTCTGCATTTCAAAGTTGGATGTGGCAGATAAGGGTACATGGGTTTTGGTTCTTCTCTACCCTGAAGAGCTGCAGTAGGATGGAAAATGATGACAGAGTGACAGAGGAGGGCATTTTGTCTCAACCGACTTTTTGTTTTTGTTTTTTTTTTGAGAAGCAGAGGACACTCTCAGAACATGTAATACAGAGAAGAGCATATCCTCTTCTTCTGTTGTGGCCCCTGGGAACTCATGCTGTAGCCCTTCACTGTTGGTCTGGTAGCAGTCTACACTCATTCTGAGTGGGTAAAAATGACAAGATGATGTATAGGTACTAGAAGATCAAACTTTAGAAGTTCTTTCCATTTTCTAGGGTGTTACTGGGTCTAGCAGTATTTCCTACAGTTAATACCAGAAGTAGCTCTACAAAAGGTTTTTCTATCTTAAGTATATGTTTTGTAGTAAAGGACAAAATAGATCAAAACCACATAGTATAGACAGAACATTATGAAACATTCTGAAACAAAAACATTATTTAAAATTAGTCCTTCTTCATGCATTTATTTGTGGCAGTGAACTGTATGTGCTATTGTCAGTGGTGCCTAATATACGTGGGGCTCTGTGTGCCAGGGGCTGTGCCTGTGTGTAGTGAAATTACTGGTCCTTCTGCAGAGATCCTTCAGCATCAACAGTGAGCTAAAAAAAACCATTTCCCTTTCCTATCCCAGGCCAGGTATATTAATGAAACAGGCTGAGGATGAGAAGTGATTCTAATCTTTCCTTTAAAATAATTAGAGATGGACTAGATGATCTCTAGAGGAAAGGTCCCTTACAACTCTGATGATTCTGTGATAAGGTTCATCAGACCTTTGTTCAAAGGCATCTGGGGAGGGCTTGTAAGAGCATGTGCAAAAATGGGCTGTGTGTCAATATTACAATACCATGTGCCTTGCAGAGGTATCTCATTCTTTGTATACATCTAAGAGCAGGTGCAAGAGGACATTCTTCACATACCTAGTGACCCATTTACTGGAGACTCAGACATCCCAACTCAAAGTGTCCAGCACTGATCACTGCCAATGGAGAAAACTCAGGGACAAGGTGAACCTCTGGACTCATCAGGTGAAATTTAGGAGGCTTTTTGTTGCTTAAGTGTAATTTGTATTCAACCCAATATTAATTTGTCTAACTTCATCCCCATTGTTTTACTTAATTTGTGTCAGTCTCAAATTCAGGTCATAAAAGATTTGCCTGGTGATTGATTTGAAGAAGGTGTAGAAAAGCATTGGTTGGAGGGAGACCAGCATGTGACACACTCAAGGTTCCAGCCTGACCGAGATGTGACCCTTTTGTGCTTGATGTGTTTTTGTTTTTGATTTCAGAAAGTTTTGATGATGATGCTGTTCAGGAAACAGAGAAAAAGCCCATTGTTTTCCTAGATTATCTCCTCAGATGCACTCCTGAAGTATATTGCTTGGTCTGACTGCAGATCAACCACAAATGCTAAAGCAAATAATACTGTGGGAGTCTGAAAGTGCAAATGCCATTCAGAGTAGTCACAGATACTTTGATGTGGGCACTTGCTTTATATTTCCTGCATTTTTTCACTCTAAACATAGTTTTGACTTTAACTGCTTTCACCCAGTCTCTCAGGTCAGATCCCAGTGCCCTTGAATGACAGTGTATAAATACTGTGCCCTTGATGATTTAGTGTCTGCTGTATCCTGACTTAGGCTACCAGTATCTAAAACTAAGTTGTGAATTTGGGAACAGTAAAATGTCAAATGCATGCGTGGGTCATTAGAAGTTTTAAGCTCTGCAATTAATTTTGTTATAGAAACAGATACCACCCAGTAAACCAAACCTCCAGACTCAGAAAATTAAGTACTTGACTCTGGATTTTGAATATGGCATATATACAATTTGGGTCAACATGAAAGGCTTATTACGGCAGAGAAGCTGGGGGTGAAGGAGTGGGAAATGCCTGTTTTAAGGATATTATTATGCCTTTGTAGTGGAGGAATTGGAAATATTTGAATTCTCTCGCACTGTACCATTTTCTTTATCTCCCTACTGGTCTGGTTAAAAAAATACTGTAAACCCATTGTGCAGTAAAAAGGATGATATCTAAAAAGTTATTAATAGCATATGTGAACCATTTCTTGACGTGTTCTTGCCAGCACTACAATATTCATTAATATTTCCCGTGCCTTAGGTATTATTCCCTCTTTTTCTCTCACTGAAGGAAATTTTTTTTTCTTATTTTATGCACAATGAGTATTTATCATCCACATATTTATTTTTTCTTTTTGGCAACCGTCCTTCCAAGTTGCACTAGCCAGATGAATTGGGATGATAGTCAAAAATATTGTGCAGAACATAAGACAACTGAAAAACCCATAGCACAGAAAAACATGCCAAAACCCCAAAAAGTCTTCCTTTTTTTTTTTTTTTTTTTTTTTTTTTTCATTAATTCTGTCATTTTTACCACCTATGTGAAAGCAAGAATAAAACTTGTGTGGAAAATGGATGAGGAGCATTCTGGCTCTGTGTGCAATCCCTCTATAGCCAGATGTTTCTGCCTGAGTGGTCAGCAGTGGAGAGCTTGATATAAGCATGTAAATGGTCTCTACTTTGTCCATCTTTCCCTCTCCCCACCCCCCTTAATCTCCTTCCTCTCTGGTGTCCTAACCAAAGTAATGCCTCCTACACTGCCAGTGTGCCCATCTGCATTCCCAACATCTCTGTGTTTGGAAGCTCTTCTCTACAGCTACAGAGGCAACAAAATAAAGGTTGTTTTGGGTAAACAGTAGAATTAATGAAAGCCTGTAACTAAGAGGAAGTGGAAGGATCATCAGAAGAGTATAAGAATAACACAGCAGAGTCATTCTGGCTCAAGACCAACCATGTGGAAACCCTCCTTGATTACTCTGGAAAGCCTTAGGAAATATCTACAGCAAAATGTTGAAGACCTGGGGTTGGTCTTTCAAAAAATTCCACATCATTTTTGTATAAAGCATGGCTGACAGGTGGTGTGAAGAAGGATGTGAAGCAAGGCAATAGCTTGGGAAACAGTTCAGTTAGCAAGGGGACATGAAGATAGGAGAAGAGAACCATCGTCCGTGGTCGAGGAAAACAGTCACAAATAGAATTGATATGTGGAAATCCGGGTAGAGTATGCAGAAAAAAATCATGAAGGGAGAGAGGGAAATAGGGGCACAGTGTATGTTCCAATATAAGAAGCTTGATGTAAGTAAGGGCAAAATAGAAAGTGCTTCCTCTGCTTTGCTTTCAACCTGTTTTTCCATTGGGTGCCATCACTGGCTGATTTCAGTGGGTGGCTCTTACTTTTTATTGCAATGACCAGAAAACAGCTGTTAGTAAACACATTATACCTTACTTCATTGGTTTCCATCATAGCTCCTCACAGCCTTCTCTCCTCTGAGTCAAAGAATTGGAGTCCATTGAATCCCTCTTTGGAAACCACTCCCTATTTCTGACCACCCTCATCTTTCTTTTTTTTTCTGGCTCTTTCTTTGAATGAGGGGCCAAGGAGAGGAAAGAACATAGATCTGAACTGCATTTTATATTATGAATATTCATTGCCATATTGATTTCCTCCATTCCTTTCCTAATCCTCCTCGGTTATTGAGAGGTCAATTATACCCTTACCTCTTCCAGTAATGCTGAAGAAAAATTTTTCCTTGAATCAAAAAAACCCTACCAAACCAAAAAAAAAAAAAAAAAAAAAAAAAAAAAAAAGCATGAAAAACAAGAATCTTGATCACACATCCCTTTTCAAAAACAAAACAGCAGTGTCTCGGCTTAATTAAATGGCATTATGTCAGCAGCACATGGGAAAAATGCCCAGTAGCAAGGAGAGGAGAATCTGATACAGAACTTAAGCCCATTAGCTGTCTGCTTTGTCCATAGGAGACTTGGACAGAAATTAAAGTGCCTGTAAAGCAGCTAATAATGAAGGATATATTTCATAGAAGTGGTAATAGGACTAAACTATTTGGTTTCTAACATTTCAAGGATGTTTGGATGTAGATTTTTGGCTGAGGTGTGGTTTGGAACAGTTTACATCTTTGACTTTTTTTTCTTGTTTTAAGGTGTTTGGGTTTTATTTTCTATAGTACTCATAGATGTGCATATAGTAAAAGGACAAGCAATAGATACATAAATATATGTATATAAATTTTGTATATAATGAAAATTTGATGGTGACCTTAATTCATAGTAAATGTCTCAAAGTACACACTTCATATTTTTTCCTGAGCTACAAAAATATTCTCAGTTTCCTTTCCCTCCAATGAAGGACATGCAAAAATGCAATATGTAGTACTTCATAAAATGTCCCTAAAGTGGATTTTGGTATTTTTTCCTGTATAAAACCACATGCTTTTTTTACAAAACCCATAATAATGCAGAAAAAATACTTTGGTTAATACCTTGTGCTGAAACAGTGTTTGCCTGTACATTCTGGCACCTTGTTTATCTCTGCTCTTCCTCTAGTTCTTTGAACATATAAATTATTCTGGTCAGCCATGTGTCATACCATGTGTTAGGCAAGTATCCTCGGTGATGTCTTTGAAAAAACTGTGTTCTTTCTACTTACCACAAAACTGCTGCAAGTCTGTCTCTCAGGAGATGTAACACAGTCCAGATTAATTGGTTATCTCCTGAGATGTGGTTACTTTATGGACTGAAGACTGTATCTGTTAAGATGGAGAGGGTGAAATAAGCATTCCCCTTGTGAAGTTGGGCGATGCGATGGGTTCGGGTAGGGAGAAGAGTGAGCCATAGAGTCTGTTGTTTTACATCTGTGTGGGAAGCTGCTCAACAAAGTACTTTGAAGTGTGTCAAGATCACCACTGGAAGTGAAGACACTCTTACTCTCTCTTATCAGTGGAATAAAACCTGATGCTGTGTTGCCCGTAGTACAAATGGGAAAGAGGAGTAAGTACCGGGCAGTCAGGTGCCTGTGCATTTGTTTGTGTGTGTGTAAGAAAGAGAAGATGGAAACTTAGTTTTCTTCCTTTCAGAAAGATGACTGAGATTAGAAGTGCCAACTTAGACAGAAGGGAGAGAGTGCCTGTATTACTCTTCATTCCTTCATTATCCTCCCATCCAATAACCAAATATTCTTTCATTACACCAACCCCAACTCTTCCAAACTTCATCCTCAAGCCTCCAAATTATCTTCCATCCAAGCCCCAATCCATTTTATAATCTCCTCCTAGATCACCTACTCCTCCTCCTATAGAAGCCTTGTCTGAATATGCAGCCTTGCACCTAGGCAACTCCTTGGCAGGTGTTAGAGTCCTCTTGCCTGTTTCCATGCCTCCTTGGAGTGATTTCTATAAGCTGAACACCAGTTTCACATATCAAAACAAAACTCAGAAAAAAAAGAAATAACAACAGGGATGTGTGCAGTATAAAATATATGCATATAGCTCAGTACTGTGAAAAATGTCTTCCTGCTTATGGGGATCAACTTTGAACATCTGCTAGGCTACTTAGTTCCTTAGTGGATCTAACATCCTTGCTTCAGCAAAAAGGGTATCTTAGCATAAAAACTGGGATATCTTACAGTGATACTTGTGCAATATTTCTACCAACTTTCTGGCAGTCTGCAGCCTGGGTACTTTTGGAACCAGTGGTTATGTCTGTGTCTTCCATCTTTGGAGCTCCATTAACTTTTTTAATTGTACTTTAAAGCTCCTTAAATATGTGAGGAGAAACTGAATTCAATTTTGGCAATTTGTGGGCCAGGCAGTAGACGATGAAATCAAACTCACAGAATACAGAGCTAGTGAGTGTCAAAATATCTGTCAAAGGAAAGACACGGGTCACAGTCTTTTATTAAAAAATTACCCCATGGCTTAACCATATTTATCACACTGTCTCCCAACTATGGTCGGGTGAGTCCAAAACTAGTTCTTGAAAGAAAGCAAATATATCTCTTCCCAAAAAAAAATTAGTTTTGGAAAAGGAATGTCTGCTCAAGGCATTGCTCAAAAAGCTCCTGTCTACTGGGGTAGCACAGCCATGCCACCACATAAGTTACTTCTTAAAAAATGGTATAAAAGTGGCTTTTGGAGAATGGAGCCACCTTATCAAGCACTGGTGAATCTAATAAAAAGGGAGGGGTGGGTTATGCTGGAATTCCTAAAAAATCCCTGCAAATATTTGTTTTATTGCATTTCAGATGGATTCCTTTCAAGTCAAGTTCTCTGCTTGACTGCCCAGAGCATTTCTTTCCTTTAGCTCCTCAACTAATGGTTCTGCTAGGAGACTCAATCCTTGAAAGTCCTTTTTTTTCCTCTTTTTTTCTGAAGGAAAATGTGAAGACAAACAACTGCCTAGAAAAAGCTTCTACTTATCTTCATCTTGTAAAACTCCTCCAGGAGATCTAATTAGAATATTTAAGGGAAAAGAAGCAGCAGAAAAGGAAAAGAAAAACAGGCCTTGAAACTCATAGGCAGTGAGGGGAAAGTCTTTATTGTTCCCATCAACCCCAGGAGAAGCCTGGAAAAGGTTGCCCAGTGAAATCCAGGGCTCTGTGATTCATTACTCTGAGAGCAGGTGGAGCTGCCCCGACATCTCTGTGCCTGGGACAGAACCACTTCTCACGGTTGGATCACAGTCTTTCCCAGAGGATAGGCCTGGGCTTAAGGCATCCAGACTTTTCTGAAAAGAAAACAAAACCCCAGTGGGCAGGGTCACAGTCTCCCTGCTGCACTTAATCCTACAAAGGCACAAAGGTTCCAGAGCTGGTGTCCGTGCAGCTGCTGGGAATCGTGGTGTTCCATGACAGCAGAAAGTCCCTAATAAAGAAGAGGTTTTATTGTTAGTGCTGTTAGCAATATGGTGATAACAGTCCCAGTGTTTGTGGGGCTGCTTCTAGCACATTTTTGTGTAACATGAACAGATTTCTCTTGAGTTTCCTGACTGGCAATTAGGTGAGGTGTAATTATTAGTGCATTATTTCCACCTGCCTCTCTGAAACCTTGGGTGGATATATTTGTACCAGGAGATAAAGGATGGTGATTTTGGAAAACAGACTTGCTGCAAGGGTGAACCTGGAAGAAGTAATCCCAAATGTCCCTCAGGTGCCCAAGAGCTCCAAGCACTGGGGATCTCTCCAGACCTCACCAGGGAGGGTACAGGGTAGGGTTCTGTCCTTCTCCAAGGAAGATCAATCAGCATCTTTCTCTCATCTCACAAGATCTACCCCCCAGATTTGAAGCATATTTATTTTAAAACAAAGTGTTAAAAAAAAAAAAAAAAAAAAGTTTTATCCTTTTATTTACCTGCCAGGACACTACTCCCAGGTTTTTACTTTGCATTGCAAGCAGCACTGACGTACCAGATAGCTGAAGTAGGAGGTGTGGCAAGAGATTAATATTGTGATGCTTCTGTTTCCCCTCTTGTGTAAAAAGACCATCACAATCCTCACCTCACCTACAGTGCATGAAGGGATAATTGCTGCCAAGGACTTTGAAATCCTTGGCAAGATGGTGCTATCCCATATCAATACAAAGCATTGTAAAGAAAGTGATGTGGTGATCTTTGTCAACATCTGCTGAATCAGTAATAAACCTTCCTCTCCCACCTATGTGTTTAGTTTTGTTTTGGTTTGTTTCTTTATTCAAGCAAGCTCAAGTTCCTGCAATGCTTTGTAGCCTTCTTTTACTTTTCACCGTTAAATTTTTCTAGTTTAGGTTGTATTTTGCAGTCTCTGCTTTAGCCTCTTCTCAGTCCAAATGTGCTGAGTCTCCTCCAGTTCCACTGCCCTTGCATCTTGCCCAGGAATTCCCACTGTGGAGTCAGACTGTTTTGAGAAAAGCCCAGCCCCACCGTAGCCCCTTGCCCAGCCCAGCAGTAACATCCGCAAAGAATTCCCCTCTGCTAGTGAGCCGTGGTGACCTCCCCTTCCTGAAGCCATGCTGGCTATTTGCAGTGCTTAATCTGTGCTTTTCCAAATGTTCTCCCTTTTGACTCTTAAAAGAGTTTCAAAGGCTTTTGCTCACAACTCATGTCAAACTGTGTAGTATGTAGTTTCCTACTATGTCTCTATAGGTTCACTTTTAAAATTATAGCACTATGTATTAGTCATCCTTTTTCCTCAGAGACCACTCCTGAACTCAGTAAATTTACAAAAACATCTACCAAAGCCTCTCCAGTTCCTACTGATATTCTGCTCAGTATCCTCTCATGTCCCTGGCACCAGAAATCCAAAACCTGGTCCTGTGTAAGGTCCCCAGGTGCATGTCTCATCTTTGTTACACCCCTGGAGTTCAAAGATTATGCCTAGAGGTTTCAGAGGAGTTATTCTAGCATTGCACAACTGCTAATGACTTCAAAGTCTGTCCAGATAACATGTGAAGTAAAGTTTTTGGTATTTTGAGCAGCCTCCAGAGGGGTGCTGCAGTTTACTCTAAGCCTCTTGTATCTTCAAGTATATCATAAGGCAATAGCTGAATATCAGTTCCTCAGCAGGACTCAATCTTGCTTTTTCTGGCCAAATAATTAATTTACCATCTTCTCTTGTAATTATTTTCATCCCTGACAATTTGAATTCTACTCTTTTGTGACATCAAAAAGAGGAAAAAAGGGGCAAAATCATTGTCCCTGCGTTTATTACATGTGGTTTTACAATAATCACCATCTCTATAATATGTTTTGCCTTATGGTACTGAGATGTTCTCCTTCCCTTCACTCAAATGTACTTGCTCACGGGATTTTCCTATTAACATTGCTGCCTGTCTCAGATTTACATTTCTGTTTTTACAAATAAATATTTATATTCTACAAAAGATATTTTGACACATTTTTAAAAAATGTAAATTTATTTAATATATGATCCTATGAAACAAGAGGAAGGTATAAATACACTTCTAAAATTTTTATTAATGGATGAAGTTTGGAAAAATGTTTAAATTTGGGTTCAACAGGTGAAATGAAGAGAAATACAACATACTGCTATACAGGTTGATAAAGAGAAACTACTTTGAAGATGTGTCTTTACTGAAGGATTAGCAAGGAGGCATGCAGGATGCATAAGGAATCTGATTTTCCATCTATAATGTAATAACTTCTCATAATTGCATAACATGGATAAAAGAAATCTTGACATAATTCCTTACAGTTTTTCAGAACTTGAAAAAAAGACCAATATTTTCCTGATTAGATAGTCTTAGACCTTCTGCATCTGCTTTCATGGAATCATCTGAGAATCAGTGTATGTTTACAAGTCTTACCTGTAACCTGTCCCAACACCATTTTAAGCAGAAAATACTTAGGAATTATTTTTGCCTTGTCACTGTTTATCTTTTACTAAGCCAACAATGACTGAATGGTCTTTGAGGACGTTCTCTATTTTTGGATGCATTTCTGTACTCTGAGGTGGTTGGCGAAGACATGTTTATCTTTTTTTTTTTTTTTTGCTTCTGTTTTTGGTAAAAGTCAGTTTGAGTTCAAGGGCAGACTGAACACGTTCTTGGCAGAGAAACCCAGTGACAGTTACTAAATACACAGGCACCACATCTTAATCAAGAAGCCCCAAACTGAAAACAATTGGAGAGTGGGAGATTACTAATGGGAAGTTCCACATATGCCTGTCTTGTTCTTTCTCTTCTTTAAGCATCGACCTAATTACCACGTTTAGAGAAAACAGTGTGTTCAATTGACCTTTGCTCTGAGACATTGTGTGTTACTGTCCTTCTAATGCAAAATTTTTGGGGGAACACAAAATGGATTCGGTTTTACCCGGTAACTGCACCCCCAGCAGGGGAGCAATTCAGGTGCTTGGCACCACTGTAGATGTGCCCAGAGGTGTTCAGGACATTTAGACATGAGTGGCAAGTGTCATGAAAATCCTCCTTTAAAAGGCAGAGCCTGAGCAGAAGATCTACAAGAGATTTGTGCCCTTCTGGGGAGGCAGTAAGTGGCCAGATGGGACACCCTGGGAGGCCTATGATAATGTGATGTGCCTGTTTAGGGACTCAACTCTCACAAAGGCTACGTGTTGAGGCACTCAGTGGAGTCAAGTAAAACACATACCCGAAAATGTCAGAGTTCCTCAGTGTGTCAGCCACACGTATTTGGATGGAGAGACTCACCCAGTTCATAAGTATTTCTCTCAGTGTTCAGGGGAATAGGGGGCTCCCAGATAACTAGCTGGAAAGTTGTGGAACATGAGTACCACACACCATGATTTTGGCTTTTATTAATGTCAAATCTGTCAGAAAAAGAGAAAGAGACAAGGATGTGACTCTCAGGCCAGACTCTTCTGTTGCCTCTCTGATGTGTCTGTCCCAGCTGGTCACTCTAACCCCATTCTGGCTGGCCAGATGTGTGACCAAATGTTTTGGCTGCATATATATAACCAATTTTTGCACTGAGTCTTTCCCAAAACACTGAGTTGAAGTATGCTTCAGGTTTCTGCTTGCAGCAATATGTGTTCCTATTTAATAGGAAACTTCTGTGTTAAGTCAGTGTTTTCTTCAAAATCACAGGTATATATATGCATACAGAAGAACTTTTTACTCCTCATTTCAGAAGCTGGTGACAAATAATAGAACAGAAACCTTAAAGAACTTTTAATACACTGCATACTACCCACAGCCACCTCTTCAATAAAAGAGATCTGCTTCTGGATTGTATCCTTATGTCGAGTTCCACTTTCCAAATCCTCCTCTCAGAGACTCCCTGAACCTGGGATGGTCACATTTTCTGCTGCTAACTGTTCCAAATTCCCCATCTGGCACTTCTCAGCACTGGAGAGTGAAGATAGTTGTCAGCAGCAATGCAAATCATTGTTGTTTTGTTAAACTAACCTATAGTACATCCCCTCTTTTTTTGCCTCTTGCTTCCAGAGGGTATAAATAATAATGTTTAAAAATGAATAAGCACACATGAAAAGACATATAATATCTCAACCACATTCCAAAGTCCTTGCTCAGTTTTTTTATTTACTTCCAATGACAGTAAAACTCCAACTGAGGTGAATATGATTTTGCTAGAGCAAAAATTGAGTAAAATTTGCTGAAGAAATTTGGCAGAAATTTGCAACAGCAGCATTGGCAGTTCAAAGCAGAATATGTATTAAAAGGAAAGCTGGGCTGCTATTTGTGTCATTTTGAGGACTTGCTTTTATTTCCACCCTCATTGTATTCTTTATCAGTAGCAGTATAATTATTTACACTTATGGATGAAATTCTGAAAATCTTCCTGTATCTGCTACCTTTCACAGCAACAATAAAAAAACCCACCTCTGGTAGAGCAGCAAGCTCCCTAGCATAAGACATACAGGGAGCCTAACAGTGTCTTTGCTTCTAGCCATTTTCATCAGTGAATGGACTTAATTTATTAACTGCTTGGCTTAGTTAAACAGGCAGTCATTTTGAATACTTTGTTTGAAAACTCCCATCCTCAGCAAAGCTGTTCAGGAAAATCTGTTGAGGAGAGTCTCGGTCACAAAGTGCTCAGTGGAAGTTGTGTTGAGCACCCGTGGGTGCTGCCTCTGACACTGTGGATTAGCTTGATGAGACACTGGGGAGCTGCCACCCTTTGTCCCCTGGGACTGCCACTCTGCAGTTTTGATCTCCTCCTACCTAACAGGCAGATGAGATTGTTTTCTCAGATACAAATCTTTGTTAATTTTTAGTGGCTATGTTTTTTTTCAATTAAATAACAAAATGTAATCTTGAAGAATGGAGCACAGTAACGGGCACAGAGGCAGTTAAGGATCTGTTTGGAGATCTTTGAAATTTCCCCTTAGTGGGATTTCCACGCTGATACAATCTAACATTTTTGGGGACTGTGTATTTCTGTTCAGCTAAGATATCCAAAATATCAATCTCTTGATTATAATATTCATGATACTAAAATAGACCAGAAAGAGCACGAAAATAATTTAATCATTCCCACTTTCATATTTCCAACGTTGCTGAAACATTACCCTGCTGCAGTCTATCCTCTTATCTCTTTTTGTTTAGAAGCACTCCATCCTGCCACCACATACTGCTTTGCGTATTTTTCCATTTCTACCATTTTCTGAGCTGTGGGTCTCATCCTTACCTAAGGTTCACCACTACAAATTCAAAGTACTGTCATTTGTTTGCCATTACAGTGCTCTGGTTTGCACCAATACATACCACAGCAGCATCTCACCCTTTGCATGGCATTTATTCTTCCTGGTGGATGGCACATTGGCTGGTCTGATTTGGCAGGGTTCACAAAGAGGAGCTGCCCTTAGCTTTATCTGTCTCAGCACTGGTACTGAAGGCACCTGGGTGCTTTTTCTGTTACAGTCTTGGTGTGCCCTTTGCATGACTGATGACTGCAGCTCAGTTCTGACAGATCTTGAGGTTCCTGCAGCCAAATTACATTCTTGATAATGCAGGATTCACAACCCACACTCCCTCCTTGGTGGCTTTACCCGGGGCACACACAAGATGCCACTCTGCCTCCGCAGGGTACAGCTTGCCTGTCCCTGTCCCTTATCAAGTAAGGACAGTGTCCTGCCTGTCAGGGTGGCCAGCAAAGAGGGGGTCCCCTTATCAGGATTGTTACCCATCCTGTTACCTCTCCATGGTAAAAATTGTTACCTCTCCATGTGAGAACAGAGTCGAGATGGCTTACTGAATGAGGAGCCCAGCCAAGCACAATGCCCATCTTGTCAGGGAAGCTGTTTTCATACAGTTATTCATTTCAGGACTCTACAGAAGGGTGGATGTGGCAGACTGGCTTCCTCTGGACCTCTGCTCCATCCTCCTCCCACTCCCCAGAAGGGATGTCTGGAGAGGGAATACAATAAAAATCCAGGGAGACACAGTGAGGCAGAGAGTGCCTGCGGTTCAACAATGCTAAACAAATCTGTCAACAAAATCTCATTACATTAATGCACAGTAGATCGTTGATTGTATTATCAAGGCAAGCCCATCCTTGCCCCACATTATTTTGCTTCCAGAACTCTTTTCCCCAATACCACCACTTCTTTCCTAGTGCTGGATGGTCACAGCCCGCTCGAGGAGTGATGGGGAGAGAGAGGGGAGCATGGTAACCCATGCCTAGTTCTGATGGGTTTGTGACTATAGGTAGGAGAGAGGAGTGAAGTGAGGGTTGATAACTGTGGCAGTTTTTAGAGCTTTTTATGGTGCACACCATTCCTATTGGCTTTTTTTCCTGTAGCCCACAGTGCTGAGTAATACCCCAAAATTCATGTCACTGCAGGAACAGACTTAGCAGCTCCCCTTGCAGCTTCAGACTGCAAGTTGTGGACTGACTTAACAGCTAGTGAGGGAAAGGATTCGTGTTTTTCAGTGGCATAATATTCTTGGCACCAAATAGATTTTCTGTTTTACATTGTCACATATGTTACCCGAAATTATCTTCAGGCTCTGTGAAAGCTAAGGTCCGCATCAGAAGAACTTGAAGCTAAGAGGAAAACTTCCCCTGCCTGTAAGTAACACTGATCATTGCTCTGTGAGGCAATAACTGGACTGCAAGGAAAACCTCCTGGGGGGCAGTAATATCTTCTGAGAGAGAGGTACCTGATTTATTGAGACCAAAAGTACAAGTGTAAGCCCAGTGAATGAAGGGGTTTCTCCCTTTGCTGCAAGTCATGCTGACTCCCTGTTATCTGATAGTGTATTTTTTCACTCAGCAAAACCAATGGGTATCAGAGGGCAAGCCATAAGAGATCCATTTTTTTGTATGTAAAATAAAAAAAATAAAAAAAAAATAAAAAAAAAAAAAAAGTATTTTAAACATTAGAGAGCCCCAAAAGGGTGTGAGCTGAACAATTTAAAACAAAAATGTTAATTTGGCTCATCATGGTCATGACGCAAATTTCCTTTGAGGAGGAAGGCAAGGAATGGATAAAAGTAGTTGCTGCATTTTATGTTCAGTCTGAGCATCTACCTCCTAAACTCCTAAAGAGAAGACACATGTTCTGATCCAGTTGAATTGAATACAACAACCATTGAATACAACAACTCATTAAACTTCTGTTTCATGGGTTCTGCATCCATGAAGTACATGAATGCACTATTTAGTTAAAGGTTTATGAATGGGGTTTATGAAAGAGATAATGAGCGTTGAATCTTGAATTACCTACTGGTTAAAGCTAATTCAGAACCTTGCTGAATATGTCTGCAGCCACAAATGAAGTTGTATTTATGTCTGGCCCTTTTGGGAAGGTAGACTGACCTGTTTTTTTTTAGGCTAAACTATATAGAAAAACCTGTTTTCACATGAGAGATTTGGATGAACATTTCTCCATTCTCTTTTACTGCTGTTGTCAGAGGTTATGTATAGATTTAATAAAATAAAAATAAAAACAACTCCTGGTCTTGCAATACAAACAAAAGACCCTAAAGGATGCTCAGATTGTCATACCGTGATTTATTGCTCCTTGTCATTTATAGTTTTAGTGTTCTTACTGGCTCATCTATGAAGATAAGACATTATTGTCTTTTAAGAAGATCGCCACATAAGCTGTTTAAGTGTATGCACATAAATATTATTTGACTTTTAATGCAAGGCTACAGAAAAGCTAAGATGCCGCTGAGATAAGATATCAGTGCTGTACCTGGAAGAAACTTGTGCAGACCAAACTTGGCCAAGTTTCCAATTTTATTGAATCCAGATGCCTTTGCAGCAGTTAACTCCCAAATCTGTGGTGCTTCAGCCAAGCTGCGACCTCTGGGAGCTGCTGTCACCCAGGGCACATTGTGGGAGGGTGTCCCAATGGCTGCTGCCACAGTGGTGCAGAAGTGATGAGTTTGGTGCAAAGGCCTTGTCTTTGGTGTAATTTGTAAGAGTGTTTTTAAATCTATGGGCTGGGTTAATTGTGGTGAGGTTCTAAGCAGAGCCAGGCTTAAGGGAAGATTTCTCCAGAGGAGCCAGGGCTTATAGTCACCCTAGATATTGGGGGATGTGTCTGGACAGATGTTTGGAGGCAGATTTGGGGGCAAGCCCTTTGCTTACCTTCACTTAAGACAATTTGCAGGGCTGGGTCCTGGAACAATCTTCGTGCTTAGGAGGGGGATCCCCATGGAGCCCAAGCTTCTCTCCCACCACTGCAAAGGGTAAACCAGGGCAGGGGAAAGCAATGGCCTAACTATGTTTCTCCCAGCTTCCATATGGTGTCTCAATGACCATGTCCAGCTGCCACAAATTAAGGCTGTCTGTCGGCCACAGACTGCTGGAGGCTACACTAGAACTGGGCAGGGAATCAAAGGAGTGCATCTGACTGATGCACAGCACTCTGCCACAGTCATTCTGCCTATGCCTCTGTACGTAGCTGAAAATGTGCACCAGAGGTGTCCACTGGCCAACAGTACTTTTGAGGCTCAAAAAAAGTTGGTTAATGTTTTTTCCCCCCCTCCTAATATGTTCCAATTTGGCTTTCTCACCTCTGTCTGGAAATAGATACTTTTGACTTCACCACAGAAAGCTGCTCTTGAGGTGTCTTGGTTTGTCAATGGAAACTCTAACCGGACAGTTTCTCTCATGGGATTCCCCTCCCAATGTTTGTCCCTTCTGGTTTTTGTTGGTTTGTATTTTTTTACCCCTTGTGAGGAATGGGACTATTCATAGGCAGCTTTCACATGAGAAAGTGCTGCTGTGTGATGGCCTCATTTTATAGAGATAACTGGTATGGAAGTTGTACTGGTTGTGATGTCTGTAAGCACAAGTTGAATGGATCCTACAGCTATCCTAAGACATACAACAAGCCAAAGGGGTAAAATTCCTCAACAGAGCCATGAAATAATCACAGGAAACATTGCATTTAGGGAAAAAGAAGGCTTGTATAAAGGAACAGTCTGGTGTTGAATGTATTGAAAGTTATTTGCAACAGAAGATCAAAGCATAGGGCTGTAATTTGGCTTCCCTTCAGTAGACATAGTCCACATTTCTGAAAGGGAAAAAAGTTGAAACCAGCTCTGAAGCTGTCTGAATCATTGTCCCACTGTGCCTTAAATATAGTAGTATAGAGGACCAACACCCCTGTTACTTTCTTCAGAGCTGAGACAGTTGTTTCAGTGGTAGCAATCAAGGTTCTAGGGATTTGCACAGTGCATTTCAATCAAGGGAAGCAATTATGGGGAAAACAGTAATATGGTGTATAGCTTGAAACACTAAGGCCAGCAGGATGGATGTTTTTGATGTATTTATTTCCATTTAAGATATTGTCTGCAAAACAGGAGAGAAAATAGTACACAAAACTTGGAGAAAGAATGACTCTTTTAGTAGACTCAGAAGCATTATGTTTTTCGACATTCAGACTCCCTATATTAATGCATTCTCATGCCTCTAAAATACCTCAGGTCTTCCCCAATAAAAAAATACATCTTATAGTGTTTTTCTATCAAATGTTATAATGCTAAGCTAAATTTCACCCCTATTGGTCAAAATTTCCGTTTCCAAAAGTGCTTTTTTATCTTCTTATTTGTTCTGCTTCCTCTGGATGAGTTTCCCTGAAGGAGAGAAAAAAGCCCTTTTTATGGGTTACATTACTTATGCAGCAGGCATGAAACTGCAAACACCTGGTAGAGTTTCCCTTGTGTGAGCTGCAGCCTACCTCAGAGTACTCTGCAGACATCTGAAACTCATTCTGTGCATCTCTAAGGCCCTCTCCATCACTGACTGAATATTTTATGAGATTCATTATGGAACAGCTGTGATTGATACCTGTGATCACACAATAGAGGCTATTAATGTTCGAGATGCAGTCACTGCCATCTAGAAGACTAATTATTAAATTAAGGTAAATACAACATGTACTCGTCTTCCACATGTGTTATGCCTGCTCTTGGCAGCAAACATCTGGAGGAGGTGATGCTTGCTGAAGGCATGGGGATGGCTGGAGTATTGGCTCACAAGGATGTTAATTTTGGCTACCGAACTGAGAAGTAATGTATCTGAAAGAACTGCTAAACAAACATCTGATTTAAAATAGCTAAATAAGAGCTGAATGAGCAACAGAGTATTTTGTGATTGTGCTTCTGCCTTTCTGTGCATATCCTAAAATATTCTCTGTTTGGTAGCAAGGAAACCCCAAATTTTTCCCATGCCAAGTAGTCTGTAGTATCTGTGGCATCGCCTCATACTTGGAAGCTCCATGCCTCTGTCACTACAGAAGTAAGTGAGACTTATTTGGATGCTACATGAATGCCTCTTTCATGGATGAAAATCTTGGTATAAGAACTTGCATAGGGCAGGGGTGGTGTGGGTGGGTGTTAGCACACACACATATGTGTAGCATTGTATGCAAGGCTGTGCATATGCATGCATATGCATGTATGCTTAAGAACCTATTTTAATTGAATAAGACTGTCACACAAGAGCAACATTTAAGGAGCCTTTACTTCATATGGGGGAAATCAGCAAGTAAGCTAAATCATAACTTAAAAATTGTCTCTGGGCTCTGGAGCACAACCACTAGCAGCTGAGTAGTGCTAGACACAAGAGATTCATACAAGGAGCACTGTCTGGAAGATGTCTATCACAAGATACATTGAAAAGAAGAGAAAACAAGAGCTTAGTTTTTTTTTTTCTCACTAACTTGCACCTTCGGTAGTTCTTGGTATTTAGTCTCAGTTCTTTGGAAGTACTGTGGTTTTCATGGGGTTTATATACTGACCAAGAAAACCTCAGCCCAGTCACATGCTGTTTGAACTATTCCATTCCAACTATAAACAGTTATGAACTGGAGCATAGGAGGTTCCATATAAATATTAGGAAGAAATTTTTCACTGTGAGGGTGACAGGGCACTGGCACAGGCTGCCCAGGGAGGTTGTGGAATTTCCTTCCCTGGAGACATTCAAAGCCCACCTGGACGTGTTCCTGTGCAACCTGCTATAGGTGACCCTGCTGTCAGACTAGATGATCTTCTGAGGTCCTTTCCAACCCCTAACTTTCTATAATTGTATGATTCATTGATCAGAAAATGGCTCTATATTAGAGATCTAAAAATCACCATGGTAATGAAATTTATTGTTGCTGCCTGTATCATGATTCACAGTACTGCATTTTATAAGTTTATAAGAAACTTGTCCAGATTGTTTCATCTCAATGAAATTATGTTGGTTTATGTCTGGTAGATCATATGACTCTAAGTAGAACAGAGGACAGAAAAATGTCTTTCTAATTGTGTCTGCTTTGATCCTTTGTTGGTAGCTTTTCTCCAATCTTTTTTTCTGTCCAATCAAGCAGATATTGTTAGACTACTAAGACACAATCTCAGAAATTATTAGAAAGGGAAAGCAGCTACCTTTATTCATTTTTTTACAGGCAGACTCCACTCTTTTTCTTGTTTCCTACATTTTTTGTTCTTTAAAGTCAATGTCAATAAGATCCTTAGTTATAAAAACATCCAGTGTTTCTTTACATTGTATCTTGGTAAAAATAACAAATCAAATAGAATGCTTCTAAGTTTATTGGTTCTGCAAGTTGACAAATTCTCCTTTAGGTTATATCTGTGTGAGTCTATTGAATTCAGGGCTGTCTACTGGTAGACACAAGGCTCAAGCTGGTAGTTTATAAATGAATTAAGTATTTTACCAGGTTCTCCTTTTCTTCCTGTGTGAGTCAGTTACATAATACATTTAGTGACTTGTTCCAGCTGGGTCTTTACACAGTAATCCACAGTACTCATATGCCAATCTCAAGTTTATTCTAGAAAGAATCTTTAAACAGTTTTAAGTTCAACAAAACAGAAGTTTGGGGTTTGGTGACAGAGAATTAATCTTTTTCCACATACAGCAGAATCTGGTCATCATAGATTAATTCAGTTTATGCAGCTGAAAACTGCATTTCTTTAAAGTGCAACTATGCTTACATTTTACATTTGGCTCAGTTAAGGATCCAGTTCATACCTCTTTCCTGCAAGTCCCACTACTAGAGGTGACTCCAAACCAACATATGGGTTTTTTCTAATGTAGACAAAGCCCAGTTATGACAAGGCTGAGTGGTTATTGGACATTTGTATAAAGTTCACATATCCTAAGGTATGGAAAATTATCATTATTTTCAGATGGGAAATACCTACCAGACTATGAAGCAATGCCTGTGAGAACCTATCTTACACAACACAACATTCAGCTTTGCACTTTACATTCCTTGCAAGCATAGAATCATAGAATCATAGAATAGGCTGGGTTGGAAGGGACCTCAGAGATCATCGAGTCCAACCCTTGAACAACTACCGCCACAGTCACTAGACTATGGCACTGAGTGCCATATCGAGTCGCTTTTTAAATGTCTCCAGGGACGACGAGTCCACCACCTCCCCAGGCAGCCCGTTCCAATGTCTGATCACCCTTTCCGTGAAAAAATGGTGTGTTAGGAGTCAAACTCAGAGAGAAGCCTCAGTGTTCTACTTCTGTGTGTTTTTTAAATAAAACCATCATTTATTTCTTGCACTCTACAGTGCTTCTAATTTTCAAAATCCTTCCATGTAGGTGATAGCATTCATCAGCATTTTAATTTTGGCGGTAAGAACCCAGTCATCTTGGGAAGTGTACTCGGGCAAAGTTGTACATACTATGATCTTAATAACCAAAATATTTCTTCTTAGCCTCATTATTTTCAAGGCTTTTCTAATATCCTAGAATAATGTAATCCTAAATGGAGATGGATAGGATATTTTCTGTGGCACTTTTCTGCTGGGACCTTGGAGGAGATGAACAGCTGCTAAAAGAATCCTAGAGTTATTTTTTTCTCTTACCACACATGTATGGGCTGCTGACTCCTGCTTGCCAACCACAGCTTCCATCTTACAAAGGAGTTCGATGTCCCAGGGGAAGTATAAACTGAAGGATCTTGCTTTTCAAGGTACTCAGCCTTAAAACAAACAGTTGTGCTTGCATGCTGAAGTCCAAATGAAGTCAATGAGAGCTGGCTGGCCAAAACCACAGGTCCACCTCTGGAGGTCTCTGGTCGTGATGGGTAGTGTCCTTGGAGTCAAGTCCTGTTAATACCACTGTTATTCCTGGTTGCATTTGACTGTGGGAAAGTTGTGAGTGCATAAGAAATACAATCTGTGTGGATAGAAGGACCATGAGAGATGTTTCCCAAAAGCTGCCCCTGAAGAACACATCCTGATAGGTAGTAAGCAGGTCTGCAATCTCTGGGTGCTTTACAGTTTGTAGGTCCTGTGCTACCTTTCCAGCACTGCTGCGTCTTAGGACACCTTCACATCACCAGGTAAGGAATTCGATATTGCATTTTCCAACCCCACTTCACTGAAATTCAAGCTGTGCTTCCCAAACCTCCAGATCTGAGTGTGCATGTTTTTCTTACATAATTACCTTTCATAGGGGATTTCTTAAACCACCTGAGATGAGATCGTATCCACAGCAAATGGACAGGGAGAACTTGCTTTTTATCACAGCAACCTGATGCTTGAAAAGAGTTCTCATTTGATCATCCTTTCACAAATCCTACATGATCTCATACATTCGCGTCCCTTCAACCTAGCTGTGCGCTCTTTTAACATGTTTAATTCATTTTTATCTTACACTATGTGATTCAAAGGGAAAAGCAGCACAGAAGAGCTGCAGATAACCTAGTGAGTCCTGATGGTATGCACTGCAGTATGCCTCAGAGGGTCATATTGAGTTTGAAGTGAGATTCCCACTCACACAGCAGAGATGAAATTCAGTTACAGAAAAACCTCTTCATTCCAATGGGCCTGAGATAAGGATGCCCAGAGTTAACATGCAAATAACTTTCAACCAAAGCTTGAACTTAAGAGAAAATGACTCAGGGAGAAAGGAAGGAGAGTTCATGCGTATGAAAATTCTGATCATATCAGTCTGGATTTTTGCTCTGGCTTTCTGTGTTTTTATAGTTCTAAGGCAGAGAGCTCTGCTGCTTCTATATGTGCATTTACTGTTTCCTAAAGAACAGGAATATGCTGGGTTCTGTGGGTAAATAACCCCCAGCATGGTAGTACATCCCCATACTGCTGCTGAAAACCTGAAATCTAATAATAAGACCAGTACTGATGACCTCTCTCCAGCCGCTATTTAGTGGAACAGATATTGGTTGTGTTACATTCTTGGTCAGCTGGCTTTTTTAAAAATCAGGAGGAGATGATAAATAGAATCATAGAATTCCAGTTTGAAAGGGACCTCAAGGATCATATGGTTCAACCTTAAATAGAGCTGCTTTCCTGTTTTTTATAAGTATACTGGTGTTCAGCAAAGGCCATCTTGGATGTAATTAATCTGAAACTCTTCCTACCTGGTCTGCATGCAGTGTAGAAGACAGAAAACATATGCAACAGGATATATGCACAAAAATATGTGATATTACATGCATTTTACTGTGTTTCATGTTGGAATTTAAGAGCTTGCCTGCCTGTTATTCTGATAGTGACACTCCCCTGTGATGCCTTACAATTCAGAGAAGCATCCATTATTTATTTTTATTCCCCTAAGTGACATGGGGCCTCTGGTCTTATTTAATACATATGAAGCCCTACAGGAGTACAGGATTGTTAATTTAATTGTAGGCTCACTTGTGAGCTGTTATGAGAGCAAGAGGTGGATGAACATTTTACAGATTTTGAGACTGATGTTTGAAATATGAAATGCAGTGGTACTGTCATCTCCATTTTACAGATGAGAAAAGGAGGATAAAAAACTCTATCAATCGAAGGCATCCACTAATATGGGACAGTGGTCTTTAAGAAGACTTAGCAACTTTATACAATTTTGAATGCTTGGTGCCTGGCTCTAGTTTGTTTTATTTCTTCTGTGAAAAGTCAGACATCTACTAACATGACCAAAGTACAGACTTTTCACATCCTACTTAGGTACTCACTATGGCTACTTGAGTTGGTAGAATGTATGGCATCCTTGTTTGGACTCTCCAGGTAATGTAGAGAGATTCTTCCAAGAAGGGATTCATCAGGTCTGTGTAAGGTGTCCACCTTAGGAAGAGATGGAGGAAGTACTACAAGTACATATTTCTCTCCATGGGCTATGAAGGGTGTAAGGACTGAGGCCCTGGTTCAATCAAGGTGAACTCTCCTCATAGGATCATCACAAGATATTGGCAGTGCCAAAATCAAGACTAAGTTCTTTCTGGATAGTTATTTGAACATTTTATTAGACACAGGTAGCAATGTTTTTTTACATATTGAGTTTGTTATAATAAATATGTATTGATTTATGACATGTTCATTAGATACATACACACACACATTTTGAAGCCATCCACACATTTTTTTATGTATGGACATTGAAATTTTTCTGGGAAAATGAAGAGCAACTAATGCAGACCAGAACTATGCTGCTCTTAAATTAACCTTCAGATGTTCTTCAAAAGGATTTTATAAGGAGCAGGTTGAGTTTCATGTTATCCATTTGGGAAAACACTGCAAAGTTCTTTATTACTGCCTAGTTGCAGGAACTTACTGGATATAAACATAGGAATGTCTGCACAGCAACAGGATGGTTACATGGATTGCTTGTATAAATATTTTTAGTGCCTTTGCACTCATTACTAGTGGTATTGTCTTTTATATGTCAAACATGGAATTTATTTCTGCTCCTTCTTCCCTGATTTACTTTACAGCAACAAAGGTTTTACTCCAATAATTGGCCTACATGGGCTGTAGACATCTAGTTCAGCAACTTACCAGAAGATTACCTGATTTCTTGATTAACACATATTACTGGCAATTCTTTACATACTTAGGGGTCTAAGAAAACATTGGGGTTTTTTTTCCAGCAACACAAGCAGAGGAAGTGCCGATCAGTTATGTTCTGTTAGGTCATTTACTTCCTGTCACAGGTTGGATTGCATTCCTTGACATTGTAAAATTTACATGTCCTCAACTTCTAGGTAGGCAGTGGAATTCCAGCTATTGCTTCTTTACCTATGGTACTGCTGCTGATTGTGCTGTACACAGTTTGTCTTATACAACCTGATGGCTGAGTGAATTCATTTAACTATTCAATAAATCTGTTGTTCTCTTTGAAATGTATATATTCATAAGAAAGAAAAGAACAAAGTGGCCAGTGGAGGAGTGATGTTTCCCTTGTACTGCAGGTGAGATGGCATGTCTGAAACAGCACATCTTACTAAAGAATTTAGAGTGAGAAAGTGAGTATTTGCTTCCTCCTTTTCCGACTGCTCCTCTTTGTTGTCCCAGTTAGTCTGTGAACTGCAAGTGGGAAAGATAGTACTGGCATATGTCTTGACAGCATATAAGTAAAACTGAAAGAGAAATAAACAAGTAGCTTAGCAATTACTTCCCACCATGCCAATCCAAGTTCTACCTTCAGGTCTATTATTCTTTAGTTTCTGACTCCTTTTCATTCCTGAATTTATCTTCTTCAAGTTTAGACATAACATTTATTCCAGTTCTACCCTTTGTTTAGCCCTTTTAAGAAAATTAAAGAGATTCCCTATGACTTACAGGGAGGTATTTCCTACCACCTTTTCGGAGGGGCTACTAGTGTTGTGTTTACAATCTGGTTTGTTTGATTCACAGAATCATAGAAGAGACCTTCAAGATGATCCAGTCCAACCTTTGACCAACCATACCTCTGGTGATGGTGACTCCACCGCTCCCCTGGGCAGATTATTCCAATGTTTGACAAACATTTCAGTGACAATAATCTTTCCTAACATCCAGCCTAAACTTCCCCTGGCACAGCTTACATCCATTTCCTCTGGTCCTCTCACATACCACCAAGGAGCAGAGGCTGTTTCCCTACTTGCTCCAACCTCCCTTGAGGTGGTTGTAGAGAGTGATGAAATCTCCTCTGAGCCTCCTTTTCTCCAGACTGAACACCCCCAGCTCCCTCAGCCCTTCCTCACAGGACTTGTGCTCCAGGCCCTTCATGAGCCTCATTGCCCTTCTCTGGACATAGTACAGCACTTTTATGTCCTTCTTATAGTGAGGTGCCCAGAATTGATTCAGAATAACTGGAAGAAATACGGTGAAGCCTCTTCAGTTATTGTTAACCTGCCAAAAAGTAAAATCACATTTATTTTTTTTTTAGAGCTAGTATACTAGTCACAGATCAATTTAGTGTTTTCTAGGACAGCTGCAGACAAGGTTGCTGAGGTTGCCTGCAGAATAAACTTAGTATTAGGAGTATTTACTCAGATCTCAGAATCAGCTGTTTGTTTTGGACTAGATGAATTGTAGGTACATAATTTCCAAAGTCTTGGTTTTACTTTAAATGTCCTTAATTAGGAATCCAGAAACACATTTATAGCAATAATCAATTTTTATTTTGTTTTCTCAAAAAAGTGCACATTGCTTTCCATGCAATCATGTTCCATGATGAAATGTGCTTTCTACAGAAAAGGTGTTTCTATGTTGATTTTCTATCTGACACTTTTGCAAGTCATTGCTTTTTTGCTGTTTCATTGAATACTGTAAAAAGGTGAATATAAACTATCAGACTGTCTAGTCTCAAGGCTTTTATTTAATCTATCTTTAAGCATTTATCTGAAAGCATTATAACACTTCATAGGACTAAAGCATGCTCAGGAAAACACTGAGCCCTTTGAACGCCAAATGAGTCTTTCTACCTGAAGTGTGTAACATCTCTAGTTCATTGGTATGTATGGTAAAATGAATTGCCTCTTAGCAAAGAGCTTTATTAATTTGCATTGTCCAAACAGATAAAACAAAGCCCACATTATTAAATTATTTATCAATACATGAGGCTTTTTTAAATTATTAATTTATTTACTAATATCTATCTGCTACACTGATTAAGCAAAACAAAAGAATGTGCTTCCCTTGAATCCAAACAGGAGCAGAACTACTGGATGTGCTTAATGCTGCTCCCTCCCATGATGCCTGCAGACTGAATTCAGTGAGACAAACCATTTGAGCAAAACCTATAAGACTGAGCACTCTTACGACTGCCTTAGTATCAGTTACAGTTAGAAATGAGAAAATTACTCATGTGAGGAGCAGAAGATGTCAGAGCTGAGATCTAGGATAGAAGAAAACAATTCTACTCTCAGGTCTCCAAAACTCTATATAAAATGTACAGAAATCGTATGTGTGGCCAGTGGATCCTTTCCAAAATCCATGTAATGAAAAAGAGAGAGAAAAAGGAAAAGAAAAAAAAGGAAATGGAAAAGGAAAAAGTGATTATTCCTGTGGGTTATGAACTGTATTATTGTGTTATTAGAGCACTACTAGTAGTTAAACATTGTCCATGGGAAACTGGAAGTGCTTATTTAGAAATAATTTTCCTTTAGGATGTCTCAGGCTGTAGCCTTAAATGCAAATTTTATTAACATAAATGATAAAATAATACAATAGGGTACCTCTCTTTTTTTTTTTTTTTTTTTTCCTCCAGAATTCTCAGAGTAATAAAAAGAACAGTGGGCAAAAGTGTTTTAAATATATTAACATTTTTTTCAACTCTGCAAGCCTTTGTTCTCAAGAAAGAAAACTGCTGTTTCACTTCCCTGAAGCCATTGGTAATATGATGCAAAAACATCAGAGAAAATCTAATCCAAGATAGGTGCAGTCCCCAAGGGAACATGCTCTTCTTTGTTTTATATTTCCATTGGAAATCTGGGAGATTTTGCATGCAAACATCTTATTTCATGGGGCTGCTTCTCAAATTGAGAGATTAAATCTAGCACAGTATAAAGGGCTTTTCAATAAAGTGGGTTGCACAGTCTTCTGTTTACAGAAAATTGATGCATCATCTGATATGTCTGAAATTGCTAACTTCTGTTTCAGTAAAGCTGAAGGAATTTCAACCAGCCCATTATCCAATCAAGAAAAATATTCCCTTAGCATCTTGTCTTAAGGTAGCTGGCTGGCAAGCAACATTTGAGCTACTATGTATCACGATTCATTAGGGCTGCAAAATGGAGTCATTTTCTTGAGAAAGTCATATTTGCAGAACTATCCATCATGCAAAAGGTGTTCACAAATGCTACAAAGCACCTATTCTAACTTAATTTTGTTTTTTTTCCTCTCCCCTGCCCTCTTCATTTAGTACACTATCAAAATTTAAATATTTCAGATGATAACTGTTGAATGAATGTTGACTGAACTCACTGCAGTAGACACTCAGTATGGGCCTCAGATGATTTCTCAGTCCTCAGAGCTTTATGTCCCCTCCAAGTGTTATTACCATACCTTCTACCAAGGCAGAAGCCATCTGGGTTTGCCCAGCCCATAGCACACGGATGTGACCAAATATGTCACTTGCTTTCAAGCAGAATTTCAAGCCAAATTGTGCTTTATCCATCTCATGTGGCATCAAGTGTATGCAGCTACAGAGGGCCTGCCAGGGGTACAGGGGGAGGAAAGGGGAGCAGGTGGGAAATCTCTCTGCTAGTAAGACCCTGCAAGTGTTGATGCCTTGATGGGCATGGAGAGCTCAGGTCCTTCCAGCCAGTTGTGCCCAGCAGCTGGAGCAGCTACCAGTGGCTTTGCTTGGCAAGTGAGGCAGACTGCAAGCAACTGGAGAGGCCTGAGCCATGTAATGTGTGGATGTCCTTCACCAGGCCTGTACAACTTGGGCAATCCTTTGTTATCCCCTGACTTCTCCCGGGCGAGTGATGCTATTTAAAACAAGCCCTACAGAAGCTTTTCAACCCAGAACAAAGAAGTGAAAGCTGATGTGATCATGGCTGAGAAGCAGGGCAGATAGTAATGGGTACAGGACCAGAGTTATGTCCCAACATCTTTACAGCTGTTGGGATAGCAAACAGTGCCAGCTGCATTTCATCTCCTAGCAAGTAAGAAAGGTATGAAAGCTTTAATTAACAGTCATAGAATCACAGAATGGCCTTAAAGGTCACCTGGTTCCAATCTCCCTGCTGTTGGCAGGGACACCTTCCCCTAGATCAAGTTGCTTAAGGCCCCACCCAGCCTGTCCTTGAACATTTCCCATCGAGGAAGCATCCACAACTTCCCTGGCAACCTGTTCCCAGGTATTGGAAAGCCACTATAAGGCCACGTCAGAGCCTCCTCTTTTCCAGTCTGAACAACCCCAACTTCCTCACTCTATCTTCATAGGGGATGTGCTCCAGTCCACTGATAATTTTTATGGCTCTTCTCTGGACATGCTCAAGGAAATCTATGTCCTTCTTATGGTGGGGACTTTAAAACTGGACACAGTGCTCCAGGTAATGCTGACCTTTTCTGCAGAACTTTCAAAGGGTAACTTAACTAATGAGTTAAGAAAAAGTGTGCATCTTCTGAGTTTCCATTCACCCCTCCTAGGGTTGCTTCTTCCATCCTCACCATTCTTCCTCTCTGTGGTTTTATGGACAAGAGTAGGTCTTTGTATGCTTTAAGGGCAGGACTGTGGACACTCCCCCATGCCTGGAAGGGGCTCCAATATCCATTGAGGCAAGTGGAGCAGAGGATATTTTCTGTATTTAGCTTTAAGAAATGAAAATCTGATTCCTGTTCCCAGGAGATACAGTGAGAAATTTATCTAAAGCAGAATCTGCTGCCACAGACCTTCTACTACCATTTTCATCTCAGAGTTACTTATATAAGAAAAAGTACATTCCCTGGCAGAGGAGCTAATTGACACATGGATTTCAGATTTACATTTTAGATACTTGTTTTAATGAGCAAGCCAAACAGAACTGCAAATTCCCATGGTTTTGAACAATTGTTACTTTATGTCTTACAGCGGTACTTATAGGTACCAAACATGGCCCTAATGTACTAGACACAGTGCAAATATATAAAAGGAGAGAAGTCTTCCCTGGTGAGTTTCTGAGCTAAATAAATATATTAAGGGTGTGTAGCATTGTACCTCATGTGCAAGGAAGGGCCAGGCCACCTAGATGACACACCAGTCCATGTGCCTACTCACACTGCCTACACACATCTCTTGGGAGAATGTTTGCTTTCAACTAACAAGCTGTTACTTCTACGAACTGTACCATATGAAAACCATTTCATACAACAGAAATAAATCAGTCAAGTATCTGTACTAAAAACAATTACAGCTAACGACAGCAATGAGCGTGCTGCCTCAGGTGCAGCAGGGTTGGGTAAGGAGTGCTCTTGTGTCCTGCCCTTTCTGCATGAATCCCTTGGAGAAGCGGATGCATGAGTGACAATGAGACTCACCATGCTGCAAAATCCCCAGTTCAGAACAAACTCTGCTGTCAGCCTCACACCAGCATGCACGGGCAGACCAGCTTTACCAGAACTTTGGGGAAGCACTAAAGTCCTGGCAGGATGGCAGAACTATGGCATCCAGGATATCTGATCTCTGCTCCATCGTTCAGAGGCACTGGAAATCTACCCCAAGCCCTTCCTGGCACTTCCTTCTCTCTGTCCCCTTGCCTTTCCCACCTAAAAATTTTGTTTCATGACTGCTTCAGAGTATAGGTAAAAAATCTGAAGATGCAGGGAGCTTGAGGGTTTTCAGGTGTCAGTTCAGGCAAATGCTAAAACAACTGGGAAATCAGCTTCAGCCCCTGATGCCATCTGAATAGGGAATGGAGAAAAACCCGCACTTGGGAAATCATCCCTGCCAAGTACTCCTCCGAGGCTGACAATGATGAAGGACTCCTTTTTCCTTGCAGGCACCAGTGGCAGCATCTTTCCCATCCTACTGAAGTCTACTGCTGTTTCAGTTACTGAAGAAGGGCAAAAACCAGAAGTGGGTTTTTTCAGTGCAATACTACTGGTACACTTGTCAAAAGTTTTACCAGGGAAAGGATTTTAAGATAGGTAAGTGGATATAGAAAGTATTTCACTAGATTATCTATTTGTATTAAGTGGAGGGAGAAGGAGTTAAGAACTGATAACTGCCCAGTCAGCTCCATGGAGAGCCCAGGCTATCCCAGTCAGCTCCATGGGGGCCATCATCCACTTCCTGAAACCAGTGCCATGGATTACCCAGCAAGGCCAAACCTCAAACTGGGTTATGCAGTCACTTGGGTTCAGTTTTATTCAACCGGAAACCTTTGCTGAGGCAGAACTGAAGAAGGGATTTAACCCCTTGTCACTGGGGATCACAGCAAACCAGTATAGGTTGAGAAGAGAAAATCCCAGATGTGTCCCTCACCAGCAGGTCCCTGTTTCGGTGACTGTTTACTTTCTGCATTTATTTAGTTTTTCCTTTGCAGCTGAAAGTGACAATGATATAAAAATGGGTTGTAGCCACTTCCATAGCACACTCTGTGGGGTTTGATTCTTGAAGGGGACGGAAGTTATCCATGAAGAGGTGCCTCAGAGGCTACTGCTGCTGTAAGGGGGAGGGTCCCTCATCAACTGGGAGGTAGCACTGGGAGAGCTTGAGGCCTGGAAATGGAGGATAAGACAGGAATGGAAGCCTGCAGCTGAGGAGCAGAGGGTAGAGATTACTTTTTTATTATTTTATTTTAAACATATGTATTAATCATGGCTCAAAGCAGGGATGGCAATGGGAAAGTGCAGCTGGAATGGGTAAGGCAGGAGGAGGAGATGATTTCTATTTCAGACATAAATTATGTATTAATTGTAGCTTGAAGGAGGGGTCAGTGTGGGAATCTGTAGCATGGGGAGGACAAAAAGGAAAGATGATTTCAATTGTAAGCATATTTATTAAAGTGTAACTCAAAACAGGGACTGGGTGGGAATCTGCAGCTGGAAATGATAGGGCAAAGGGAAATATTGCTTTGGTGGGGACGTATTATTTTAAACACATGCATAAGTTCTTAGCTCAAAGCAGGCACCAGGGTGGGAATATGCAGTCTGAGGACATCAAGTAACACTTGTGGGATAGAGGATCTTTATGCCTTTTCAGATGCATTCAGAGCTGGGGAAGGTTTCAGGTGCATTCAGAGCTGGGAAAGGCTGCTGGGCTGAACCGGCTCGGTTCCTAGAGCCAAAACTCCACTGGTTCTGGGAGCTGGGTAACTCGGGTTTCCCCAGCAGCTGCCCCCCACCCTGCTGGCCCTCGGCAGCCCTCTGCATGACAGACATGGCCATGCCCATGTGAGTGCTGTGGGCAAGGCACCTGGCTCTAAGTGCAGTTTGCAGCTCCACTCAGTATGGTGAGTTTTGCTTGGGGATGTCTGCAGCTGTCAATAAACCACAGTTCAGTGCAGTTTTTCTGTGGGACAGGAGCAGCGTGGGCAGTTGTGGCCCATCTGGCCTCACCCTGGCCTCTGGGCAGTGGGTCATCCCTCACCACCTTGATAGGTCACCATCTCTCATGCTGGTGATAAGTGATCTCTAGGCTGTGGAGTTTCTCTGCAAGTGCTGCCAATGTGCAGGCAGTCAGATGGGGCCAGCTGGAGCGAGGCTGTGTGCTGCTTGTGCCTGCTCTTGTCTGGGCAACAGGAACAGTCATTTCCCAGGAATTAGCCTAAAGGAGCTGGCTGGCGTGTTCTGGAAAGTCTTTCTTTTTTTTTTTTTTTTTTTTTTTTTTCTTGAGAAAGCAGATCTGTATTTCAATATTTCAAACGGTGGTGGTTAGAAAGAGAATGCTGATCCCATAGAAATGTCACAAAAGTGCTAGCACCAGTTCGTCTCCTATAGAGAACAGGCCTTTCCTGAGCTCTGAGCTGAAGTCTTGTGTCTGGCCACTATGCTTTATATACAGCCCTGAGCAGGAACACTATAGCTATCTTAGGTTGATGTATAGAAGAGTCACTAAAGACCATGGGTTTTTTTCAGTGCATCATTGCAAAACCACCTGTGCTGAGTAACATTTCACTAACAAACTGTGAAGACTGCTGGAGTGCTCAGTGAGCTTTATAAGATCTTTTTTTTTTTTTTTTCTTGGATAGTTAGCTTTAGTGATTGTTATTTTCCTCAAATGAGTTTAAAAAAAAACCAAAACAGTAATATTTTATTCCAGGCTTTGCTTTGCATGCTTCTCATGAGGCATGCCAGTGCCAGTTTCTCTCCTGGTTTTATGAAAAATGCCACTGTAGCTGTGCTGCTGCTTCCTTTTGAAGTTCCCAGAAGTGTAAACCCTCTCTACACATAATGTGTCAGTGTGTGCATATCTGTGTACATATGTATATTATATAAGTATTTTCTGGCTCATGCATGGCATGCTAAATGATGCTAAATGGTAAAGGAGGCACAAGTTCTGGCCTCTTTTAGGATGATCAGTATTACCTTACTTCAAGTTACACATAATGGATGAACACTGGCTGATGAGCTGCAAATGAGAAATTGCTCTGAAGGTTTAGCATTAGTGTGGTTTTGCTGTTGATCAGTTGTTATTATTGAGGTTAGCAAATTTTGAGGTAAATGTTAAATTTACCTTAGTTCTTGACAGTTGTGGAGACCTTGAAGAGAGACCTTTAAAAGTCTGTTTTCCTCTGAGAGAGAGCTTATGAGCTTTTTTGATTTTTTTTTAAATTAAAAATGGTCAGGAAATTATATTATTACTTAATAAATGAGTAAAGTTGAGAACTTCTGACTGAGATGTATCAATGGATTTTTACTTGAGTAGTGTTTGGAGATATCCCCGGGGTGGCTCTTTTTTCATTCATGTCTGCTGTGCATATTTGAGTCAGGATGCTTCTGCTTCAAAAGTTTTATAACTGATGATATTAAAGAGAGAAATAAATGTATTTTCACTTGTGAGTCTATGGTATTAGGTGTTAAGAAGACAGTTCAAACAACTGGAGTTGGCTTAAATCAGGAAGTGTCCCTATGGAGCTGACTGCTGCTGAAATAAACCACTGTGGGTGGGTTGAAAATAATATTCATGTCCTCTGAAAACTTCTGAGATTTTGAAAAAAAGTCTCAAATCCAACTTGGATGAAAAATCTCTCATATTGTATTTGATCACTGAAAATGTTCAAATTGGGAAACTTTTACAAGAAAAGGGGCAGTTTTCTTTAAAATTGTCAAAATACAATATTTCATATCCTCAAAGATTTTTTCCAAATTTTGTCAAATGAGAAATGTTCAGTACTGGTCTTCCATGCAATATTGGGTTTTTCATTAATGAATGTGCTTTTGCTAATGAAAAGTTTTTTAAATTCCTACTAACAAGGACTTTCTTAAGTTCACCTTTTGAGGATGCTTAAGCTGCTAATATAAAGAGACAGGTCATCCAGGCTGAAGATTTTTTCTTGACACTCTCATAGTAAAAGTAAGGGTTTACAGTGAATACTACATCCTTCTCTTGATTTCTATCTATAACATCAATTCTTTTCCCACTTTCAAATAGAACTCCAAGCTAAGACCTTTTTTCTCTTTTATAAGACATCAAGCATTGTACAAATATACAACTTCAACAGTGCTAACCCCTACACTTCCAAAAACAATGAAGTTGGAACTCCTTTAAGATAAATCATGGCACAACACACCTCAAACTGGTGCAATTTACACCTTCTCCTATCTTCCCTTGTCTCTCTTTGTCATCCTTTTTCATTCCAGTCGAGTTGCATTGAATCTCTGTTACCCGAGTTCCCAGGCTTTGAAGTCCTACTGTCCTCCAGTTCTTGGTTCTGCAGTAGTCATCCTCAAAACTTTGCTGATCATACTCTGTATACTTCCCCGGGGCTTCAGACTGCCTATTGATAGTTTCTCTTTCAGATCCTCTTCTCAGCTTCAGCTGTATTCCTCTCAAGCTTGAATTCATTCATGTCTAAGTTGCTCCAGCTCAAAGACTTGAGAGATGTAAGGAAATAGAACCTAATCTTTTTAGACTAGGGTAGTCACATAAAACATAATGCTCAAAGCAGAAGGAGAACAAATAGTGGAAAAAATTACATTCCCTTCAACCTCCCCTGAAGAGATTAATTATAGCTTTGCAACATTGTCTAGCTAAGGCTTCCAAATAACAGTAAGACTCAGACCAGCAAATTATGTTAGACGTGGGAAATAATGAAGAAGATGAAGCACACACTTCTGAAGTGTTAGCCATGCAAACATTTCTTTTGTGATGATGCTAACAGGCAAATAAGCCTGGAGAGAGTGCACTGTGAGAGTAATGCAAAGCTCATGTAAGACCAATGCACTAAATATTAGCTTCTTATCCCCAGAACTGCACAAGGCAAGCACTGTGCTTATCACCCCTGTATCATCTCACAGAAGTTTGCCAGATTGCCAGCACAAACAGCAACAGAGGAAAAGCTAGGTGTACACAAGAAACTCTTGGGGTACATCCAAACAAAAGAAGGAATCAGGGCGAAACAGCATGAATGTTAATAATCTTGCCAGAGATCCTTTCTTCAAGGCTAATAGTTCAGTAACCTCCTTTGATGTATGAGTTGAATATATCACAGCATCTGTGTGCCTCCAGCACCTCCCCTAATGCACGACTGCAGCCAGAATTAATTAGTAAGCAGGAGCAGGAAGGAGCAAATGACCCTGTATGATGCAGATCAGTTTGTTCTTACTGGTAATGCAGCGCTGCCAATAATTTAAGCTGAATTTTAATAAAGCACACACAGTGGCTGGTTTCCAGTAGCCAAGAGTCTGTGGTAGACTTCATGCCCTATAGCCTTTAGTAATTATTCATCTCTATGAACAACAGAAAACAGAGATGCCTAAGGTCCTGGACAAATCTCTTGACCTGCTCAGACAAGAGATGAATGTCCATTGGATTAATTCTTCTATTTACCAGTCAGTTTCATTACTCCAGATCTAATTAATTTTGTTTGCACTGAGGGATAACACTATCCAGCCAGCAATCACATCAGCAATGCAGGGAATTCAGCTGTGTTGAATCTGCATAGTTTTGAGGGAGAAGTTTAATTTCTTTTGCACTGCTAGAATTAGTGAAAGACAAAGCGTAACAACCTTTACCCACCCTCAGCAGCAAGCTCCGTAAGCAGAAGCTGGAATCTGAAATCAAGCCAAGTTCTCAGTGCCTGTTGCATTTTCTGCTTGTGAATGGGATATAACCAGCAGTTTGGTTGACTGTGTGAGAGAGAAAAAAGTTTTCTTCACAATTTTACAATTTTCCTGCTCTTGGGACCATGGAACATACACAACAAAGTGAGAAGATAGTTGGAAGGGAAAGACAATCTTTCCGTGCACACAGACTTTTCATTAAGATTCTTTTCAACCACCTCAGTGGACTTCTATGGGGACATCAAGTATTTTCTTCACCATACTTCTTTTTCCATTAAAAACTTCTTATATTTTCCCCATGCGACCCTGTTGTCCTTGCTGAGAAAAAGTATGAATATTCACTTTATTCGATTCCTTTCTTAAGGCTTAGATTTTTGCTGATCCTGGCCAAAATAGTCTGCTGGCCATAGAAATATTGAAATGTTGAATGTTTTTTTTCATTTCTGCACATGTTCCCTTTGATTGTTACCTTTAAGAAAAGGAAAGAACACTTTATGAAGAATGCAGCTAGCATAACTATACCTAATTGTCACAGCATACTGCTATCTGCTGTTCCCCTCTTTTTGCCCGAGGAGACAGATTCCCTAGTCTGACATTATGCTAAATATAATAATAATAATATAACGAAGCCCCCAGTCCAACTACTGCCATTTAACAATATTGTAAATAACAACAACAATTACTCTTAACAATCATATACAGAATTGCTTTTTTGCCCAAGAAAAAACCCTAAATCTTACAGTCTTCCTAGTTAATTCTTATGTGATCAGCAAGACTGGTGTGGACCACGTTTATATGTATAGAAGTGGAATGGCCTCTTTGTAGACATGAACAGGAGAACAATTGAATAACATTAAATTCAGTTTCCCCAGTCTAAACAGGCTGAAAAAAAAAACATTTCAGGTCAAAATTATCATTAAAGCAAAAAAACTAATTCCTCAAGCTAAATTCAGTGACTTAATTCAGTGGGCTTTTACTGGGGTGAGTTTGACCCGTTCTTTTAAAATTGTTTTTAAATGTGTTTCTGCCTAGTGAGTTCTGCCCTAATAAAAAAAAAAAAAAAAAAAAAAAGGATTCTTGTGAATTCCTTAGGCAACAACAATATCAAAAATAATAAAATGTGTCTAGTGAGGAGACATATTTCTGTCTCTATGAACTCAAAAAAACTTAGGCAAAAGGCTGACCCAGAGGGAATATCTGAAGACAAGACCCTGGCCAAAAAGTGGTGGTGCAATCACAAAGCTGATCCCACAATTGCCAAAACTCACAGCCAGGTTAGCCCTCCTGCCAACTGAACTTTCTCTCCCATTTTACTTGGCCCAACACCCTTAAAAGCTGGAGTCATAATCTGGTCCTTTGAAGGGTTGCAGGTTTAAAAGGCACACTGAATTCTACTCTCTAGAGTTGAATTCATCTCAACAAACTTTATTTCCTTCCTCCATTTAACTTTTTGTTATTGTTAAGTTCTGTGGCATGGTAGCTACTATTGTGATGATGTATAAAAAACAGTTGTTTAAGCAAAGGTGGCTACAGCTAAAAACTGTTCTTTAATTCTAATAAACTCTTCAATGATCTGCTTCCATGTTGTGCCTGTCCCACCGCTAGCTTACTGGACACAAAGTGGAAAAAGGCTTACAAGGGAATCCCAGGAACACCTCCAGCAGAAATCCTCACATGGATTACTTCTCTCAAAAATCGTTTGTGGGATAGGATGAAAGAGGCTTGGAGTTGTACTCAGTGAGGCTTAGGAGGTTCATCCCCAGGCAGAACTGGTACACAAATGTGCCTGAGATCTCTGGGTTTGGTTTCTCCTAAGTTGGAGATCTCTTCAACACGCATGAGTCAAGGCATGGCTCACCTTTCCACTTAGTGTTTTGTTGCATTTTGTAGTGGAACTGTCTCTTGACCTGTTTGAACACAAAGCAGGCTCCCTCTTTGTTTTCTACAAATCACAGGAGGAAAAAAGAGGTGGTCTTACTATTTGAGGTTGCAATTTTTTGCATACTGGTAAAAGAATTTTTTAGACTTTTAAGAAGACCAAAGGCATATAAGATGTGGGGCTTTTAAATTACGTTCTTTACAGTATTTTACAAAAAAGTAATGTATTTCTAAAGCAAATAGTCCAAAAGCCTGTCTGTGGTTTTTTGCATCACAAACTCCAATGACGTAGAAAGACTTCCTTGATGTCAGTTTTGTTCCCTAAATGTTTGACAGCATCTGAAAGACAAAGTTGGCTGAATCTCAATTCACATAAAAATAAGAAAGTGCCTGTGGGCCCAGGACAGCTGCACTGAATCTTTTAGAGACAGTTTTGTGACATACACATTACCGCTCCTGGTACCCTGGGAACGTCAGTCGTCTTGCAAATAACTCTGGCAATAGACATTCGCACTTCATTACCTTTATGCTGGATAAACACCTAGCTTCAAGCTAGGTGTGACTGCAGTCATGAAGTATGGATAGCCATTTCCCTTTGAATCATAGCAGTGTATCCCAACCTTTTTTTTTCCTTTGACATCAGTACAGGTGATCAGTAAGTCAAAGTTAATTTAATGAAACCTCTGTACCAACTTGGCCATGCGGACCCTGAACAAAGGTGCAGCCCCTTGGAGGCAGCTGTCACTGTTGCTGGCTGGGAACCAGAATCAGGTCAGAAATAGACCAGACCAGTTCTTGCCTTGGCCACAGGAGTCCTCTCTTACCATGTGACTAATGTGGCAATGATGCAGGGGAATGCCCTCACATACCTGAGGTCATCCCACCGTAGTCAGATTGCAGGGCCATCTCCCTTGGCAAATCCTATTTTAGGAAAACACTATTGAAATCATACCTTGAAAAAAAGTTGTGTCCAAAACCATTATTTAAATTCACTCTTTATCATCTTAATTTTCTTCTTCTCACAGGTTCTTCCATGTCAATTCCCTGTTTCCGTTGCTGGTAAGAGGACTGAGTCTCTTCATGTTTGCTATTTTGGCAACATTCAAGCTTTCTAAGTATCTTGTGGTTAGAGCTGTAGGAGACAGTGAATGTTATTACATGATACACAGAATCACCAGTATCTAACTGAATGCTTTTTAAAGTATTGGGATAAAATTTGGGAGCTAGAAGTGATATATTTGCTACCAGTTTATCTTCCTTTTGTCTGTGGTATGGAACAAATGTAAAGACTGAACCAGGGAAAGTGTAGTAGCATCAATACTGATTCCAGATGTTCTGTTAAAAGGTGCTATTTATGAGATGATATTACTGGGAACAGTCCCAACCTAATTCCTAAAGGATTATACTAACTGTGCATTACATATACACACACACTCACAGATATGTGCAGATATTCTCACCAGCAATGTGAGAATTCTACAAGTCTGGAGGGGAAAAAGTGAAAGACACCAGATCAGTGAAAATGGAATTGTAAAATATCTTCCTTCAAGTTTAAAGCAGAAATATAGAGGCTTAGGTTCCCTAGCTAGGTGCCACAAATTTCCTAAGGAACACTCATAATTTCTTAGTTCTTACAAAAATTAGTGAAGTTCTGAACCTCAACTTCAGTTCTCTTCAGTCTACAGTCTAGAAAAGTTGAGGGTTTATATGAAAGTTTCTATCCAGTCTGCAAAAGCAAGTTGGATATTGAAAAAATTCCTGAGGTTGCTTCTGGGGCAACCCAGGAGAATTATCTTGAGAACAGATGTTGTACTGGTACTTGAATACCCCCAATTCTAACATTAAGTGAAAAAAGTACTAAAAATGGAGAAAAAAAATTGAAGGTAAACATTTTCAAACTCTGAAGGATATTTGCTCAACTTTTAGGTGAGTTCAGGACTGACTGATATCTGTAGAATTCAAATGTAATTAAAACTGAGTCAGACATTTTTAATAGATAAGGAGCAAATGAATAATGTTTGAAGATCATAGGTGAGAAAATGGAAGAAAACAGTAACAAAAAAAAATTGGAGGCACAGGGCCTTTTGGCTTTCATATTCTGCATTTTAGTCTCCTTATTCAATATGTAGGAGCAAAAGTGTGCCTGATGCTTTACAGCCTTCTAGGAAGATTCTGTCTCCAACCTAAATTTCTCTTAGAGTCCTGAGGGTAAGGGAACTCCATGCGTGTCTGGACTGCCTGCACAGTGCTCATTAAAGACTGCACCTTTTCCCATACAGCTTGTACCTATTCACACATCATAGGGTAATCTTTGAATTAGCCTGGAATGAGAGTGAAACAATGTTGGGAGAGGCACGGTCTCAAACTAAATAGCACAGGAATTGAAGATAGAGAAACTGAGGGATATGTGTTTCAGATAAATCCTCATGCCTTAAAGAGCACTGTTTGTTTTAATGGCAGCTTGAATACTGCGTCACCTTCTCTAATAGGGAAGCAATTAAAGCTTCAGATATGTCAATTAGCTACTGATGGGCTGATTTCCTGTTTGTTAGTGTACCATTAGAGAGTCATGTGCCTCTGGAAAGTTTCAAGACTGCTGTCTGGGGCTTTTTGCACTTCAGGGACATTTCTTGCACACATTAAAACCCTGCTTGATTCCTGATCATTAAATATCAGCGAAAGTCCAGGAGCAAAGGAGAACTTCAGGCTTGAAACCAGTGAAACTGCAGAAAGTGAGCTGCTACCTCATTATGATCATAGAGTCAATAAAGTCACCTGATGGCAGATTTAGAGGAACTCATTAGGAGATGGAATTTGGTTGTGCAGACAAGCTGCTGTGATTCTGGAACCAGGCCCTTTCATTAAGGTCTTCAAATAGGATACAAGGCAGAGGGAAAGGGAGCCTGCAGGGCACTGCAGCTTGAAAGCACAGCAATAAGGATTCTATATGCATACAGCACTCCGAGTTGCAAGGCAAAAGAGGTAAGCTCTCAGGTGAAATTTAAAAGAAAATAAATGAAAGAGGAATTTAAGACACCTATACCCCCTTAAAAGCGATATTTTGTAATTCTGACTTGGAGTGCAAGCTATGACATCCAATGAGAAACAGTGCAACAGACCTTTTATTACCTAATCTCTATGTAAATGTACTTATTTCTCCTTCTTGGAACTTAACTTTTTTTGAGCATAATTGAATTAATCTATGTCAAAACAAAATCAAAGCTTTTTATGCGGCCAATGAATTTTTCCTTTATTTGCTCCCCTCTGATTTCCGCTAAATGCAAACAACTAGCACCCTGTTTCTCATCAGTGGGCTCTGTTCCTACAGCACTTGGCCTTATCTCAGAAAGGTGAAAAGATGAAGCTCCTAAAAAGCACAATTACAAGGTACACAAGCCATAGAGATGTCCTCTAAAACCAGCACAGAGGAGGAACACTGCCTTGTAAGTAGTGTGCACCCTACTGAGCTGGTGAGCTGTGAGTACAGAAGCAGAAATAAGTGCTACCATTTTGAGCCACAGAGAAAATCACCACTAACGATTCTCCTTTTGAGAATAACTGATATAGCAAAGTCTAGCTATAATGAAAGAGAATAAAACTCCTGAATTCTTTCACTGTGGACACTGCAATTTTGGTTACAGTGAATTTAAAAAGAAAGTGAATGGAGGGGAGTGGCTTAATTATACAAGGGCTCCCTGGGGTTACTTTAAAATCCTGATACTGTGTAGGGCACTTTTTTTCCCAGCTATGCCTTTAAAATTAGGGAAGGCCAGGAGTGTTCTGGACAGGCCCCTAGAAAGCACACAGTCACTGCAGTGTGTACTTGAGCTGCTATTTATTTTGCTATCCTACATCTGGCTTCAGAAAGTTTAGCATAGAACTTTCTTCAACAGCAGTGCGATGGAAAGAAACACTGAACAATTTAGCTCTGCTAGTGAGGTGGGTGCTTGAAAACAACGGGTAAAATAACAGACAGTTATTGTACCACTGTCTATTTTGAAATAATAATTATCGATCCCAGCCCTGTTAAAAAAAAATAAACGAGAAACCTGGTGGGGAGCAGGGGAGGGGAAAGTATGCATCTTTTTATGAGCTGGAAGCTCAAACCAGCTTAAACTGTCTGGTACTCTGTTTGCTGTAACTGACCTGGCTCTGTGAGCATTTCCAAAGCCATGTTTCTAGAATATACAGTCTGTGTTAGCTTATAGCCATGAATATGTAAAAGTCCTTACTCATGTGTTATTTGTCTGCCATGCTTCTGTTCCTGTGCCTGGCTGTCCAAAGTAGAACAGGCAGTCTACTCTTCCTTTTTGAACGAAGTGAAGCCAGCAGGAAGTTTCTTGCAAGCATTCATTAAAAATGTTAAAATAAATTAACTCTGTGCTGCTTGCTCAGTTGCTTTTTGGAGGTAGCCTCATGAATGAGCCTGCTGCTTTTCTTAATACCAACTTTTTTTCCTCATTTGTTTTACCACAGCACCTTGCAGTGCAAATTGTGGTCTAGAACTGCTGTGCACTAAGTGCTGCAGAAACATAAAACAGCCAGCCAGCCTCTGTCCCAAAGGGGTTATAATAATACAATCAAAATATAAGACCAGTGACCACAGATGGATAAGAACAAGGAAATAACGAGATCATACTTGAGGGTGCTTTCCATGAGCCTGTAAGCTAACCAGTTTCAAGTTTTTGGAAAAGGAGAATTTTAATAAGGGATTCAAAGGAGGATAACAGTTGGTTTTATGAATGCGCATGCTGGCTCTTCTCAAGCCTGAGGGGCAGCAAGGGAGAAAGCACAAAAGATGCTTGTTGGAAAATTTAACAAATTGATCAATTGAAGCTGGCGTCTGGGGCTGACTGATGCTGGGCATTTATATTTTGATAGTGAATAAAAAGTGACAAGTTGGGAGTAAGCCATGAAGGGCTTAGAAAGTTAAGAGAGTGACAATAAGCTTGATGTCCCAGAGGAAAAAGGAATCATTGAAAGGGTTGAAAGATAATGGGTATAGTCAGAACAACAAGCCAGGAAAATGATTTATATAGCTGGGGCCTGAAATGAGCAGGGTAACAGTGCTTTAGTGATGGTCAGAGAAAAGGGCATTGCACTAATCGAGATGAGCAGCAGGACAAGAACTTTAGCAGTAAGTAAAGACAATAGAGACTGTTGTTTAGTGACAGTGTAGGGAAGCATGATGTGGACTGAAACAGAGCACAGATGGAAAGCGGGATCTCGTGTTTCTGCATGAGAACATCCATGGCTGGAAGCAGTGTTGTTCACCATAATAAAGTGAAAGGACTTACGAACATTACGGGCTTTCAGTCACCCTAAGTGTGATATCCAAAGACTGGCCAGGGCTCCCGTTTGGAGAGGAGGAGACATATCTGGGATAAGCTTACATGGAACAGAGAACAGAATTATGGAAAATGTGGTTTGTTTGCATGGTTGTATGAGATTGTTCACAGACAAGGGAGTCTTGTGGAATGTGTACAGAAAGCACGACAAGGGAAGATACCTTGAGGAAAAGGGGAATATTGGGAATCAGGAAAGAAGAGGGAGTCAAGAGGAGTCTGCTTGGTAGTGTTAGTGAGACTGACAGGTCCAGTATGGTGAGGATGGGGTAGGAGTACTGAGATTAGCTGGGGAGCTGCCATTATGGTTTCTGCAAGGTAAACAGGGAAGAGAACACATTGCGGAATATAAGGTAGAAGCACAAGGGAGGAATTTAGGTAGTTACTGTAAAGAGCATCCAATCTTGGAAGAGATGAGATGGAAGAGATGAGATGGAAGTTACAGATATAAGTGAGGTGAAAGGTTGGAGATTTTAGATAGAAGAAACAAAGCCTATTTTGTATCTTGAGGAGAGAATAGAACAAAATGAGAATGTGAGGTGAAGGAAAGAGGAAGAGAGCAGATAAGAGGAAACACTGAGACTGGAAGAAAGGGTAAGAGGAGGTCACAGTGACAAGCGAAAGGTCAGCTAGAAAGAATGTTAAACAAAATATCTGATTTTTAAATATATCTTACAGGCTACTTGTGGGAAATGCATTTGGGAATTAGATATCCACAAGAATTTGCCCTGAAGATCTGCTTTGAAAACCTAAACACATGCACTTGAGAAGCAGAAACATGGACAAATAAGACATGTTAATTGAAGCAGCTCAGTTTTCACTGCAGCTTTCCAAAGCAGGACATTTGCTAAGAAAAATACAACTTCTCCTGAAAGAGAAAGACTACAGAAAAGAAACAAAAAAACCCACACAAGTTCTGAAGGCATGAGGGTTTCTGGGTTGGCACTGACCTATTTCAAAAGTAGGAGACCATTGGAAGTCTTCTACAGAACTACAGTTCTACTACGGAACCAGAAGTAATCATCAGAACAGTATTTCAGGCCACATTGTGTTCACAGTGATATTCTTCACCACATGTCTTCGTGGTTTGGATTTAAAAATCTCAAGCACATCAGTCTTGTTCTTTCTTAAAGTGACACCCCACTTAATTGCTTCTACAACTTGCTTCAGCAGAAAATTCCTGAAAATCCATCAGAAAAAGCTAACGTTTTTAAAATATAATACTTTCCAGAGGATTACCCACTTCAAAATCCTCCTGACAAAGTATTAATGACATCCTGATGAAATCTTGCCTGTTTTCCAAACATTGTGCTTTAGTGTCTGCTCAGGGAGCCAGGTCTCCAGGACCTCTTGCTCTGTGAGAGCAATTTTTTGCTGAAGGGGGGCGGAGGACCCTCCAAGTTTCACCTAGATTTGAAAAGTGATGGTTATAAGTACCTTCAAATAGCTTTCTTTTCCCTCTTTGGGGCACTTCTGTTGTTTATTAAAAAGTGAAATTAATTATTTTTCCCCATCACTTCTGGCCATGCTGTGTAACAAGGATACCAGCTTTCAAACAGCATAAATGCTAAACACCAAAGTGAAAAAATCAACACATGTCTTTCAGTCATTAAGAAGCGGTATGAAAGAAGACAAGTCTTTCTTGCACATTGTCAAAGGTGTGCATTTTGGAGGAAATTTCAGTAAATTAATGAATGTGTTGAATTCACATTAAAACTCCCGTTGAATAGTGCCTATATTGCAATACTTAACAAATGTTGCCTGTGTTATATGGAGCAGAAGAAAATTAGCTGCAGTTTTGGGTGAGGGGAATGTATAATTAGGCATTGGCAGCACTTTTCAGGGAATAGTACAGACATCTGATTTTTTGGTTTTATAGTTGGATTTATGGATGAATCAACTGGTCTGGACAAGTAGCCGCCCTATTAAAACTGCTACTTAATTGTTTATCTTTGCAGATCATATTTTTTTACATAGTCTTTAAACACATAATCCCTTAAAGATAATGTTTTACGTCTAATCTGCATGAACTAGGGTATAGACAAATATGGAAAATAGGCTTACTGACAGTGGAGTAAACTGCACCGAAATAGGTGAATTAGAGGAACTTTAAGAACAGAGATTGAAATCAATCCTGTAAAGACAGATAGGTTAGGCAGCTGAGTTGGGCCTCTAACACAGGGTAATAGCTTTATGTTGCAGCCACGGTTAGTAAGCTGATCTGTATTTCAAGAGAAAAAAGCATGCTGTAAGAATAAGCTTTTGGGACAACATTCTACTGTTGCTGTAGTAAAGGTACCCTAGATTATGCAAAAATCATAATATTGTATGATTTTTTATGAGTTAAGTACATACATGACAAAAAGCTTGAGCAATCACAAGAGCTTCTAGTTCAGAAACTGGAGAGGACCTCATGGACAACTATCATTGTACACATTTATAATAATTTTACTTATTTTTAGGTAAGCTGATCCTAAAATAAACTGATTTCAAAGTATCCTGGAAAGGCTATTTGAGTTTTTTTCAAAATGAATCCTGAAGAAAGGAGGTCACTGGGAGGGCAACATCATGGAGATGGAAACAGCTTGAGAACCACTGAGAGGATGCAACATCTCTTCCCAGCACCCCCATTTGCTGCATGGAAATCACAGTGTACTACCTATTATCCATCTGCAACCAACTTCGAATGAATCGGCACCTAACGTAATAGGACCCTGCCCCAAATACACACTCTGCTCTCATCATCATAGTCCCTGCCATGGCTGAGCATCTTTTTTAAGCTCCCTCGTAAAGTCGGTGTGTATATTTCTGAAGGGATATATTCCGTAATTTTGAAACAAATTGGAGAGGGAATAGGAAATGCTTCTAGTAGTTAGATGATAAGGGTACTGTGCTGTATAGCATGGTATGTGTGCAAAATTATGACATTGCTCAGCTCTTATTATAAAAGTGTGTGATAATTATTCTGAATTTAAATAAAATAGCAGAATTGCATAAATACAGTATTTACTGCAAGTTGACACCACTGTGCAACAAAAGTCTTTTTCCTTTATTACAAAGTGTCAAAACTTCCAAAGTTTCAGTAAAGACAATTTTCTAAACATACTTTGTTTCCTTTTACAAAATCACAGCATCTGATTCTTCAGGAAATCGTTTTCCGCAGATATAGACACTGAGATAATGTTTGTTTATCACAGATCTTTCAAAGTTGCTTTTTCCTATGTGTTTGGTGTAAGTAACTAACTAATCTGATTTCTCCAAACAGGAATATTGTTTGTAAATGGATTCAGAAATTCAGAAAAGAAACCAAAGTGGATGAGTAAATGAAGTGAGGAGAGACAAGAAGATGGAAGTATAGACAAAGAATGGGAAAAAAAAAGGATCTTCCTCCAGGAGTTGAAATGTCATCAGATGATATTCCTTTCATGACAAATATGGTAGGAATAATGTACCTACATATAATGTTAGAGGAAAAATAAATCATACAGAAGTTAAATGAAAACTAAATTTACTAGGCAAAATGGTGTACTAAATTCTGGTATCTAAATGTTCCCAGGGATCTCAAGAAATATTGCCTGTTTAGTATGAATTGAACTTGGTTTTGTTTCTATGAATTTTTTGCTAAAAATTAAAACTGTCAGATGCTTCAAACATTGTATGGGCAAAGATAAAAATAAATACTTGCTTTTTGTTGGTTTTGTAAGCTGTAATGTATAGGAAAAACTAAATGCACTCATGCAAAATCACTCTTGGAAAGTGATGCAGACTCTACAGAGATCTTGGTGAAAATCCATGACACCCTCAATAACACCTGAATAGCATAGTCATAACAAGTTACTAAATTATATGTGCACATTTTTGGCTTTGCACAAAAGCTTCCATAATGTCAACAGTGTTAAGCTGCTTTCTGTATGGATCAGTTCTTAAACAGTCGAAAGAAAGATACCATGACAAGAAAAGGTATTTTTTTTTCTCGGTTTACACAGACCTAGCAATTCTTTGGGGACAGGAAGAAAATAAAATCTCCTTTGACATCAGTATAACCATATCATCTGTTAATCTTCACCTTTTGCTTCTAAGACTGACTGTGACAAATGTGGTTCTCTTCAACAGAAATAGCATTGTTTAACTATATAAAACCTTCTAGTGATTTCTAAGATGTAGCTAGCAGAGGTCATCAGCAGTCAGTGTGGGACTCTATTTAATAGTTTTCCTATGAATGTCCTAATTAGATTTGTATTAATGGTTTCTATACCTTCCAAACTGGAAGGTATTTCCAGTATGTGGGAAGATCAGAATAGTCTACAGAAAGAATTGTGTGAATGATTTTGAGAAGTGAGATGGTAAAAATGGGATGATAATTAACAGTACAAAAATGAACATTTTGGGGTCTAATAACTAGCATTTCTGTCCTAGGCCAGGAGCTCTTGAGTTGATGAGAACTGTGAAAAAAGGCTGATGGATGCATGGCCACAGCAGTAATATGCCATTCCAATTGCACTGATGAGGCACTTCCAGCAGAGATAGGGAACTTGTAATAGTGTTGTGTAAGGTATGAGTAAGAGCCAAATAGAATTACTGTGTGTATAGTTGTGTTCTTTCATAGTAGGAAACATTAACTGAATCTATCACAGGTGCAAAAAGGAACTGGTAGGATGGTCTGGGAGTGGTGATTTCAATAGATGAGACGAAAGCATGATGGCTTGGCAAAGCAAAGTCTGGGAGGAGAAGTAATTCTCTTGAGTTAGGGAGGATAAAGAGTAGGTAGGCAAAACAGTTATTTCAGCATTATTCAGGTCAATATTGATGCAAAACCAAAGGAATACGCTGGCTGTGAATTTATCTGTATTTATAATGAAAAGCTTTTGAACCACCAGAGTGGTGAAGATCTAGAATAGCTGTCCTCCAGGAGCTTTTGAAGGCAAGTAACCAAGCTAGTTTTACAGTAAGTCTGGGGTAAGTTTTTAGAAGCTTAGAAAGAGGGCCTAAGGAAAACATTCAGTTGGTTTTGGTTTTATACCAATTAAAATGTTCTTAATATTTTGCTGGATAGTTGTGATGGTAAGGAGTTGGACTTGAAGTAGCAGGAGATCTGTCAGGCTGTGTTTCTATATAAAGCGGTATAAATTTTATATTTCTGTAATTTTTTAACTCAGTGGTGAGGTATTTAGTCCTCATGATAAATGACACGGTCCTGAAATCCTGGCAAGAATAGTGGAAGAGAAGAATATTAGGAAAAGCGCTGGGGAGCTTCTCTTATGTTAGTGTTATGAATTAGTTTACTGTTCCAGACTATTTGGTAGGATAAAATTTGGCCCTCCAAGCACAAATAAGTAATAGGGCACATATTTTTTTTTATTTCTTCTTTGTGATACTACACAGGAGACAACCTAGATTGCATCCCAAGAATTGCAACAGCAGAACAGTAAACACTAACTTAGGTGGCAGCATTTTATCCCCCTTTTTCCTAAGGGGGGATCACCGGCAGTTCTCTTTTTCCTAAAGTATCACTGGCAGTTCCTCAGATTATCCTAAAGAGCATGAGGCATTCTCTCCAAAGTGCTTCTCCACACTGTTCCTCAATACATCCATTTTGGACTGTGACAGGACTCTTTCACCAGTATAATGCATAAGGAATGCCAATATAGCAGTGTCTGTAAATGGTAATCTCTGATGTAGAAATTGTAATAGTGTGAGAAAAGATGTTCGCTCTTTTTCTCTCCCCCCTAAAGGGTCACTGAAATATGCTTAAAAATTTTAAAGCTGTTGCTGTTATGATAATGTTTTATGAGACCTCTGTTCTTTTTCTTTTCTCTAAACCTAAATTTTTGGCCTATTCTAAATTAACGGTGTCCCTTTGACATTCATGGGATTTATGGGCAGGCATGGAGGGAAAATATATCCCTTTGCTGGATTTGAGTCAGGAGGATCCCAAAGGCATATACTGTACTTCTGAATTTCCTTCCGCTTTTCATGAGTCTAATTCTTGTGTCCTCTTTTGCATACATAATTGATTAATCTGTATTTTTAAAGATTTAATACATTTCCTCTTTTTAATCTGGAAGCACATGATTTCATTTTCATTGTACTCCCAAGGTCTCTCACTTCTGTTTTCGATTTCCCTACTCTACCATCTGTGGGAACAAATTAGAGAGAAAATAACGCTTCTGGATTATTGGGATAAGGAGACAATAATAAAAGCAGCAAAGGAAAATGGAGGATTAAATGAAAATTCAAAGATAGAGATGTGGATTCCTTGGAACAGGAACAGGGAAGTTTAAATTACACTTTGTTGTGTAGCATGTCTCTTGAACTTCAAGGGAAGACAACCCATATTTCATTTGGTGTCTAATAGCCACAGTTCCTACTGAGTCCATGCTCCCAAAAAATTGCCACTGATGGATGTCAGTCAACAAATTTCTCAGATTCCCTGGTCCTACCTCCTTGCCCTTTTAAGTCTTATGAGAAGACCCATTAAGAGACTTAAGGGCTTTTCAGGTGCTTAAATGTTGCTGGGCCAGGGTTAATCTACATGGTGTTCTTAGCATCCTCCACTTTCACCCCTATCATGTGTTTTGCAGGGAAGCATGCCAACTTTGCCCTGGATCATGACCCACAGAGGCTCTCAGCAGGCTGGCTGAACTGTGCATTGCATGGTTGAGCACCATAACCACCATTCTCTGTATGGAATATGCCCCTGGCAACTTCCAGCATCCTCAGTATGGAGGAAAGCCTCTCTTTGTGCCTTGACACAGCAGCACTCTGTTTTTCAGCCCATGGGTCCTACTATTCAGACTGAGGAAAACAAATGGAACAAAGTGTGAGGAAGCAGAGATGGGTCAGTTTCATCATCTCCCTCATGAGTGTACCAAGAGAGAGATTACTAAGAACTAACTTCAGCCAAGATGCATTTTTTTCAAAGTAATAAGTAAAATGTAGATTTGCAGTAATGCAAAAGTTACAGAAATTTACAGTAACAAAAATGCAGTTAGCGGGATTATTCATAGTCTTAATAACAAGAGTTTTTAATCATCACAATGTTTCAGCTGATTTATATGGCTGATATATGGGCTTCAAAACCCATTCAAGGACAAGCTTGGCTTGGACAGTTCTTCAGCCTACATTTTTCTTCACCTCTTAAAGAGGAGTCCAACAGCTGATCCAAACAGCTGCCCTGAGTAGTTTCTCTAGCCAAAGGTGTAATGACCTCCTCCTTCCTCTCTTTTCCTGTTTACCTGCCCTCAGTCCCTGTGACTGGGCACCAAGCATTTGGAAATTAGCTCATTTCCTTCCCTCACTCCTTAAGGTTGCTTGATTATTATTTCTATTGTGTTAGCACCTTCCTTCTACCTTCATGCTGGTATGAAAACATGCTGGTACAGCTTTACGTGGGACATTATGAGACATTTTGAATACATGATCTTCTTGCCAGAACTATAACTATCCTCACTACACAAACATCATATCCAAGGTAGATATAATCCAGGAATGATGATGGTGGAAAGAGGAGCCGTAAACATCTGTTCCCAGTGTGAGTTTGAGCAACCAAGGGAGGGGAGAAGGATGACTGTGCACTTGCCTAGTTTGTTAAGGCCTTGACATGGTACTCTTTTTTTGCAATACCAAACTGTAAACCCCTCATGATTGACAGCCTTGAATCTGATGACCAGCTTGCAGGACTGAGATGGCAAATGTTTTGTTAGAGTGGACTTGCCTCAACACAGGAGGAGTGAGTCCTGCTTCCTGCCCCAAGGATTAATTAAACAGATTTTCTATTTGTATCACTGAATGATGTGTCTAGACAGGGCTGAGAGCAGGAAGAGTCCCTGTTTTCCTGACTCATGGAGGAAAGCCTTTTGTTTTGCTTTGTTCCTGTCTCTGCCCAACTCATATTTCTTTACCACCATGGCCCAGCCTCACAAGGAGAAAAGAGTGATCCACCTTTCATTATTTCATAGTCTGAGCAATATACTGTGGGTGAGGAGTGGTCATCCTCCCTTCCTTCTGCTCATATCTACAGTCAGTGACTTCTAAATACAAATGTATTGGTAGTTTGCAGATGAGCAGAGAATGGCACATGGTATGATCAGGGACACCAAAGTGTCATACCAATGTAGACACCTGCAGTGTGTCTGGTTTTATCTTCTTATCAAGGTGTGAGAAATGAATTAGTCTGCAATTTGTATTGTCAACACTGTCATCTGGCCTGTTAGCCAAACAGCTGAGCTTGAGAAGAAAGCCTGGCTTTGTATTATGCATCAAGCTCAACTGATGAAGATATCAGTGTTTTTCTATCATGGATATATTTTAACTGTTCAGCTGCAAATACTCATGCAGGCTCCAAGGCAGTTTAAAATAGTTCCAGGAACTTCTTCATCACATTTCTCAAGCAGATTATCAAGTTACAAGTATTACATCATCAACAAAAAGTCTTCTTGGCTGACCACTCTGTAAAACCCAGTCCTTTAGGTTTTGCTATGTAGGCATTTCTGAGTGTTGTACACACTCTCCTAGCTCATGTTCTCAGAGACTTTGTGATTCTTCATTGCACAACCAGGGTGGGAGGAAGCTGAATTCTGGAAAAGCTCTTTTCAGTAGTTTTCCCAAGTCTACCTAAGTGAGCCTCCCTCAGTGCTGGCATCTGTCTGACTTCTGTGGTCTGCTAGAAGATGGCTTGTATTTTTTTGCTGGATGCATTCCATTTCCCTTGTCTAAATGTAAAAGGAATATGATTCATGCTTTACAGGAAAGACATATGATTACCTACTCACTTCAGAGGTGAAAGCAGGAGGTCTTTTCCTCATCATCTTTTAGCTGACTTGGGTTGTCTTCACTGAAAGCAGATGTTATTGCTGATGATTAAGAATTTTATTTTTTTTTAAGGATATGCTATAACCTCCACTCAGGGCAACAGGCAACAGATGCTGCATTTCCTCCATGCCCCTACTCAGTGGCACCAGTGGGAGGTTTAGGCATGAATCACAAGACAGGCAGGGCCTGCATTTTCAGCCATTTTACAGCTTCAGGTTGGATTATGTCAACTGGAGAAATGCATCATGAAAGGGGCTACATGCTGGTTTTGTTCTGTGTGTCAGTCCCATAAACCAGTAACAGTGGGATCCCATGCACACAAATGAATGGTATATGACCCAAAGCTTAAAAAAAAAAACCAACCAGATTTTCCTGGGTTTGGGGGCTCCAGTAGGGACCCTTTATAAGCCTGTGGTTAAAAACTAACTGGTATTGAACACGGCAAGTAGAATTATTGTTTCTTGCTAGTTTCAGAGTACTATTATCTCACTCTTAATGAGAAAGAAAAGATGATGTTTGGGTCTCATAAAACAGTGTTGCTACTCTTGTAAACTATCACAATGGGTAGGGGCATTCAAACTGGTAGGTTCTTGTGCTCTGCTCTTTCAGATTTTCAGAGCCCTCAGCTAGCACTACCTGACTGCTTCTCCTCATACTTATCCATGTGTGAAGTCCCTGTTCCATCCTCGCACTGCTGAAAATGAGCAGTCCTCCTGCTGGATCTGCTGAGCAGAGGGTTGAGGAGGGATGTGAAAGGGTTTACTGCCCTCACAGTCACTGGCTGCAGTCAGTCACCTCACATAGGTGCAGTCTATTTCAAGACTGCCAGATCGGCAGCACCTTGTTCTCCACCTACAATAAAAGAGGCACTTCCTAGGAACAAAACTTCCTCGGAAGGCACTGTAATATTATTTCCAGTTCAAGAGTTAATGTAGCCCTAAATATTGTAGATTCCAGTCACAGCAGTTCTCTTTTGCAAGAATTTCTCCTGATTCTGCACCCCTAAAGAGTTCATCGGATGTTTTTTAGAAAAATATTTTGGTTTCTCTTTTTGACAGAAAAAAGATGGGCTGGCTGTGGCGGGAAAAAGATTTTTTAAATTATCATGGGAAAGAAAATACTTTTTCAAGCAGCTTAACCCCAGAGCCCAGAGTGATTCCACTAGGCCCCATTCTCCTTTTAGTGATGAAACTCAGATGATTTTAAGTATGCTGCTTTGCTTTCACGGGGAAGTCACAGATCCTTCAACTAAGTTTGAAAAATGCTTTCTTTTTCATCTCACTATTTCCATTGGAAAGTTACCCTAATTGAATCAGTTTACTTCTTGAAACATTAATTAAATTAAAAGGATCTAGTCTGGCGAACAAAACAGAAAAATGTTTTTTAATGTACAGCGGAAATCAATTATCCAGTATCTGTGGATATAACCAAAATAATATTATTGTAGTTTCATTTTGTTTTCTTGGGGGAAAGAAAGACTAATTGTTTTTTAAATGAAATGTTAAGTAGCACAGTTTACCGAGAAGTATAGCCACAGACTAGTTTGATGTGTGTTGCATAGCTGGAATTAGAAATACACAAATAGGAAAAAAAAAAAAAGAAAGAAACCACAGGGCTATTAAGCCGAGACAGTAAAGAAGCAGCTAAATTGGCCTGGCTTTTCTTTTTCCACTTAAAGATACTATTCACTTGGATAAACAGTATGGTCTTTGCAAATAAATAAACTTAATTTTTTTAACAACAACAAAACAAGAAAAAGAAGAAGGAAATACGAAAAACTTAAACCAAACAAAAGAGTGAGAACATAGAGATCATTAAGTATGTAATTTCAAACAAAAATGCTCTTAATTAAGGGAAACGCCCAGCATCAGGAATCTGGAAAGAGGTTGAAACAAGAAACAAATATGTCCTTCAAGTTTAATTAATTTCATTGGACTATACCCAAACATTTAGAGGGAAAAAAGGGAAGATAAAATAGTCAAAGGAAGAAAATCACTAAAAGTGAGTTTCTGAAATTTGAAATTATAGCATTTACAGAAATGCAAAAGTCCATATGGTTTCCTCCCTAAAAGCTGTAACTAGAACCTGAGAGGAAAAACTAAGCTTAGGAAGATTAAGATTAAGCTTAAACTCTTATATGTCTAAACAAATGGGCTCTTTCAAAGTGTTTGTAGCAGCTGGATGCTATAGCAGCCTCTTCATGTAGCACAAAGTTGTTTTGTGGCAGAAGACTCAGAAATGTGATTCCTGCTTGTAGGAAATACATGCTTCTTCCATGGATTTTCATTCCCTGGGTCATTGCTGTCTGTAGTCCTGACCATACCCCCAGCAAATCTCAGCAATGCCCCCGAGTCAATTTGTATCTGGAAATAGGACCAATGCAACCAGAGAAGAGTAGAACAGTGAAGTGCCCCTGGCAGTGCAAGTCCCTGCCAGGTCTTACAGAAAAAAAAAAAAAAAAAAAAAAAAAAGGTGAAAGAAATGAGTCAAAGCGAAAGAATATGTATTCCTTTCCCAGTGCATTTGCCTTCTTTATTTTTTTTTAAGATTGAATTCTTCCTGTTCTTCACATATTAGTCAGCTCCTTCATTCCAAATTCATTCTGCTGATGTAACTATGCAGCAGTGCCAGTTAATGGAATAATGTATTTCTAGCCTCTCCCCTCCCCCTTTTTTTTTTTTCTTTTGGCTTTAACATTTCCTGTGTTTTCCAGTTAGATATCTCACTCCCTTCCACTCCTGTGCTTTCTTTCCTCCTTCAACCCCTAACAATTTCCATCACTGCATAAAGAATCCCTCCCATCGTCAGTCACTTCTCTACTTCTGTTCTTGGAACTGAATTCGCTTGCCTGGCCCCAGCAGTCCTGTTATTGCCCACAAGGCTGAAGAGCTTTCTCCACTGTAAGTTAAGGGACAAAGCCTGCCAGGGCAGTTAGTAGCCATAGGGGGGGAAGTAAGTGGATTCAGAAGCTCCAGGTATATCACTGGTGCTGCAAATTGCAAGAGGAAGGAAAGAGATGGGCAGTGTGACCAGATACAGAGAACTTGTTTGTGATGAACACTCATGGGACAAACAAAGATCAGTTGCTTAATGGAAGTGGGTTTCCTATAAACAATGATCAGATTCCTGCTCAGTGTCCTGTGTGGATATTTTGGGCAGAATTGCATTATGCCTGTTAAAATATTAATAAATAAGCAAAAATCTTTTCAAAAGACATCTTTTAAAGATTTTAAAAGTGACTTAGAAATTTATGTCACTCCATTCTGTATCCTTGTGTGTGACCCATCCCTTACATTGGTTAACTGCATAAACACTGGTTGAACGTGCAAATAGCTGAGGATACTAAATAAGTGATTGGCGTGGTCATCGGTCCTCTGAGGAGCTCCGTGTCTCCAGTGAGACTTCAGGATACTCAGCTTTGAGGATCATTTGACCAAAAATGTAAAGCACATGGTAATGAAGAATCAGGAGTGCAAATAGAATTTTCTTGCCTTGAATAATAGTTTTATAAGTTGCTCTGGAGACTGTTAACCAGATTTTTGAGTGTTTATTTGTATTTATTATTGTCCAGCCTAAGAGGGGAATTAAACATCTGGCTAATGATGTGTTTACAGTTTAAAGGACATCCTAATGGTCATATCCCTTCTTCTGTAGAAATGCTCACACACTTCTAAAGAAGATTTGTGTTTATCTCTGTTGCTTATTGATCTACTGTCTGGCTAATACACCACTTGAAAAGATTCTGAGCCAAATGTACTGCTAATGTAAGCAGATGCGATGACATTGGAATTGTTTGCAAGTCTGGTCCTCTGAGTTTGCTCATGAAAAATATTAACTTGACAATGACAGGTCAAAAATATCTATTTGTTTTAGTTCAAGTCTGTCTCACTGAAACCAGATGCACATGGAGATAATTTCAATGGGTTCAGCAGAATTGCTCTGAATGTTCTCTAGTATGATGAAAACCAAGCGTACTTGTTTTTAAAGAAACCCTCCCCACCAATGCCAGCACTCCAGAAAATTAAAAAATGTTTTCCGATTTTAGGTCACTCGTGTTGGAAAGCAAAATGAGATCAGTGTATTTATGCTGACGTTCTCCTGGTTTCTATGCAGTAGCACAATTACAGCAAGGAAAAGTTCTGAGCACTCCAAGGGAGAGTTTAGGCATTTTTGGTCAAATGACCAAACAGAAAACAGAACAGAAATCTGGAAATTAAGGCTGATATTCTCAAGGCCAGTTTGGGTATTTAGATATTCACCTTGCACTAAAATTAATAAGATTTGTTTGTCTAGATACTCTATCTTTGAAAAATTTAATTTTTTTAAGTGCTTTCTTTCCCTTCTCCTAAATTTGGACTCTGGCCTAGCCACAAATATATCTGGAGTCTTCCTAGTATTAGATTAGAAATACTGTCTATCTGTGTGCACACCAGCACAAGTCTGTGTGCCATTGTATGTTTGAATCTTCAAGAACAGATGTAACTTTTCTGTGTGATAAGGAAAACCATAGCAAATGATGTGAGAAGGTGGGTGTCAGTCAGGTGGTTTACTCTACCTGCATTTCAAAGGCAATCCATTTGAAATATGATGAAAGGTGGACCATGTCCAACCTGACACTGTTTGAAAAGCTTTTCCCTGCCCCCCTCTTTAAATAGCATGAGGGATATGATGCTTTCAAAGTAATCCTTGTCTCCAAGGTCAGTACTGTGGGGAAGGATAACGTTTTTTCAGAGAAATACATATTAATTTTATTTTTGTTGGCAGTGGAAATAATATCTTTTATTCTTTTAGTTAAGAGAAACGAATTGTGCAATCTTCAGCTTTTCGGAAGGTGGGGCAAAGTAAGATTGGCATTGAAACAGACTAAATGGTATAAGCTTCCGCTTTGTAAGTATTGTGTGTAGAAGAATGGTACTTTGATGTCAGCTGTGCACTAAAGAAATAACCCCAGAAGTAACAAATATTGAGATTTTGTTGTATGAATCGATAATTATCAGGAAAACATTACTGTTTTATTTATTTTATCCAGGATGATGAAAATTGCTATGGGTCTGTTGTACAAGCCGTAACATGTTCGGGCACCTTTGATATCCTGGGGAAAAAAAAAACAAATCAAAAAAACCCAAAACCAACAAACCCCACCACATTATTCCATATAGAAAGAAGGGGTCTCTCAGTTCATGGAATGGAGTCTGAGTAGAAGCAGCTTCAAAACTGACCTGGAAAAAGTGCGAGTGAATCATGTATGCCCTCCCTTCAGCTCTCCAAAAGCTTCACTGGGGACAGGACCTTGAGCTCCTTCATCTGTCAGACCCTAAACATAGGAGGGTTTCTCCTTCATTTTTTGAGCTGCCAGATCTGGAAGCAGATTGTTTTACATGTAGATGAGGCAGGTAGTGAGGACATGAGGGTTGCTTGTGTGTCTTTGGTTTTGCAGATAAAATGCAGATCTGTGTTTTTGTCTTTACCCTTTTGATTAGAAAAGTTGATTGTCTCCCCCTGCATGCAAGGCTGGGGCATGGAGGAGGGCCAGCTGGCTGTGGTGCCATCCAGATAAGAGCACGTTGCTGTTTAATAACACCAGGAAAACAACCAGAAGTTATGGTAGGGATAATATCTGCCCCTTTGAGAGGGTGTGTACCTGCCACTTATTACTCATGTTCCCAGTTCTGGCTAGCTTTCCATTTCTTGCTGGATAACTGGAAAGTGAGACTAATTGAGAAGGGTATTTTGTCTCATATTTATCTCTAGTTACCTTTTCTCCAAAGCAGACCTCATTCCTGTGATTCATGCATTTATCATCTGCAGTCTCACCACTGCCTCAGTCATCCCCACCAGGGCTCCGTCTCAGGCGTGTTTGGAAGCCGTCTCGAAACACTTGCGGCTGGGATGCCTTGCTCTGAGCACATGATGCTGGCATTGCCTTTGACTTGTAAAGCCTCACAACATCCTGAGGCTGGCCTATCTACAGGGACAGCTCTTACCTGCTGCCAAGCAGCTGCTCAGCATCAGGAGATGACCCTGCCTCCCATAGCACAGGGAGACTCCAGCAAAGGAGGCAGGCACATCTGTAAGTCCCTGATTGAGTGCTTCCAGCCTCAAGGTGCTCAGGTTTGCTGCTTGCAGGCCACATTGCAAAATCCATCTCTTTACACACCTGGGAAAAGCAATGAGACCCTGTCCTTCTATGCAGAATAGGCTCCTGTTTTGTTTTTTTGTTTTTACTATCTAGGGTGCAGAAAGAGTTGCCACTGATTTGGCTCTGTGTTTCGGTCTGCTGTTTAAAACTCAGGGTCTGGAGAAGCTACAGCTTCATTTTGCTTCCACAAGTCTCAACAGATTTTTCAAAAGATAACAGACCAAATACAGGCCAGTTTTTGAAGTTTTTATTCAGCTTTTCTTTATGAAGGCAGCTTTCTCACTGATGTCTCCCAGACCCAGGCAGTAAAAACCTGAGAGACAATTGGATAAAGACTGAAGAATATGGCCCGCTGACCTTGGCCCAGGAAGAAGGAGCAGAGCACACCAATCAATCATGGTTTGATACCTGGGCGTATAAAAAGCTTACTGGAATAGTATGTATAAATGTATAATTCATATGTGACTCTGAAGCCAACACGTTTTCTCCCTGCTCCATGGAAATTGCCTGGATTAGACCATAAAGATACGCTGCTCTTTGTGTGGTTTATAAAGAGTATCAATACCAAAAGAATTTATTTGTGATCCAAGAATTTTTTAATAAAGTGTGTGTTCTCTGGCCATTGCTTCTGTTCTTTATGAATAGATATAAGGAGTGATACGATTTCATCGAAGATCATACACCAAGGGAAGATTGCCAGCTGTCTGTAACCTCCTTGAGTAGGCTGGGCTCTGGAAGAAGTTTTTAATGGTTTGATATAGTGAGTAATATTAGACTGCTCTTATCTTAGGGCTCAGCACATCCTCTTACCCAACACAGTAGAACAAATTAATCACATGCTAACCTGCTAAATGACACTGTGGGGGGCATAACTAGGAATTAAGCTTTCCTCTGCTCCACCTCAGAATGATTCCTCCACTATGTTGCTTGTAAGTCTTATCTTCTCCAAGCTCCACAGAACTGAGTACAGCTTGTTTGTTTTCCTGCACACAAACTTTGGAGAGTTGAAGGTTTTCTGTTTGTTTTTAGTGCTTCGTGCTTCTCCTCCCTGCATGGAGATAGCAGGTAGAAGCTCGCAGCTTTGCGGTTGGAACAGAAGACAGTAAAGATTGTTTCTCAGTGTTGCCTTATTCCAGTTTCCTATACAAACAAGGTTTGCTCTGGTAGGCTCCAGTGTGTCTGAGGAATTATGTTATTATTGTGGTTATCACCTCAAAGCATTAGGCATGTTCTAAGCTACAGTGAGATGAGGAAATCACATATTTTTTGGGATTCTTTGGAGACAAAGGACAGGCTTGATTTCCCTGCAGTGCTCTATACTGTTGAGGAGGCTTCATGAGGAGGGTTCTTTTTATTATATTATAGTAGAAGAATTGTATGAGGCCCTTTTATCAGGCAAAGGTGAAGAGGCCAAATGCAGAAGTTGGAGACAAGGTCACTGGCTGCCAGGAAGGAACAACAGATGGAAGAAAGAAGTGCTCAGGGAGCTGGAAGGTCAGAGCCCAGGTGGCTTTTGTCTCACCACGCAGTGCTGGGGCAAGCGGATGCCAGAGCCTAACCTCCTCCTGCAACTCCCTTGCAGGCTTCAAGATTAATTGGCCCTGGATTTTCAGAGATTGATTCATAGAATCATAGAATGGCTAGGGTTGGAAGGGACCTTAAAGCACATCTAGTTCCAAACCCCCTGCCATGGGCAGGGATACCTACCGCTAGACTGGATTGCTCAAAGCCCCATCCAGCCTGGCCTCGAACACTGCCAGGGAGGGAGCATCCACCATTTCCCTGGGCAACCTGTTCCAGTGTCTCACAAACCTCACAGGAAATATTTTTTTCCTACTGTCTAACCTAAATCTCCCCACTTCAAGTTTAAAACTATTACTCCTCATACTCTCACTACACACCCATGCAAAAAGTCCTACCCTAGCTTTCTTGTAGGCCCCCTCCAGGTACTGAAAAGCTGCTATAACATCACCTCAGTCTCTTCTTATCCAGGCTGAATGAGGGCTTTATTTAGACAAACAGGTGACATATACCCTGTCCTCCTGTTTTAGGAGGGGTGAAGCATGGACTGTCAAGGATATCCATATAAGAAGTTCAAACCGGAGGATGAGCTGTTAAACTATTAAAGTGGAGTTGACGTGATGTCTGCTCACCAATGTGAGTGCAGAAGATGCTCAGGAATGCACTGACCAAATGCTTTTATATACATTTATGTGAAGAAATAGTATCATGGCTTCAAGTTCTCCATAAAGTTCTTGTCTGCTCGCCAGCACAGTTTCTGTTTTGTTTCTTTCTTTTTTTCCATCCATTAGCTGATCTTATCTAAGTCTGGGCCATGGTATGAGTAGTCATGAAGTTGTGTATGATGAAGGATGAATAGAGCTCACTGTCATCTTTTGTTCATATTACTGTCTTCTGCTTATGAATTTCGTGTTTTATCTACCCAGAAAAATGAAATGTACCTTCCCTTGGTTCCTGTCAGCCTTGTTAAATTTCCTTGTCCAGTGTCCTCAGATTTCCAATGCTTAGTGCAGGTATCACACTGTATCATGTGGGGCAATGTGAGTACTTATTTTTCTCTCTTCAAACACAAGGTCCCAGAATCTTGTGAACATCAACTTTAACTTTCAACTTTATGTGTCTTCCCTGACTTTGAAGTTGCAAAGCAAAACTTACAAGTCTAGTTCAGTTTCAATTTTTGCATCATACTCTTCATTAATTGAATAGCAGAAGAAAATTGGTAGGCTTCAGTAGTATTTCAGTTGTATTTTAATCTTTTTTAAGCATATTTTATGATGTATGAGAGCCAAATTAATTTGTTTTGAACACTTTGATGTCTCTACTGTGATTATGTACTGTGTGGTACCCTGTGCATCATTCACACAACATATTCTGAAAGCTACATATAAAAGAAAGTGGTTTAGATCCTGCTTGTGCTCCTATTAACTAAATGTTATAAAAGGTAGGAAAAATCTGTTTCCCAAGTCTGGTTTAGTAGTTCAACCAACTAAACCAAACAAACATAAAAAACCCAACAAAACCCACCCACCCAAGCAACAGCAAAAAAAAAAAAACCACAAAAAAACCAAACAAAAAACCACCACAACAACAAAAACAAAACAAAACAAAACAAAAAACAAAACAAAACAAAAACCAAAACAAACAAACAAGCAAACAAACAAAAAAAAAACCAACAAAAAAAGCCAGAATAAAATGAAGGGTAAAATAATAAATCAAGAAGGAGAAAGGAATCATCCATCTGCACCATGTCTGTGCTTTAGGAAAAGTTGAAAGTTTGCAATGAACTTAGGACAAGCAAACATTTATGACAGTTGGCATTATGCCCCTGTATTACTCTTCACCCTAAATGCATATAAAACAAATACCTGGAACAATTCTTTGTGGATTGGCCTTTTTTTCTATTTTTTTATCTTATTTTTTTCACTTCAAGATATTCTGCAAGCTTGCTTTTTCTCTGTAGCTATTTGTGGTACTTAACATGAGCTGATGATGATAATCATAAAACCATGGTTGGTCTCCATTGTAAAATGTTCTAGTGCCTTTGATGGAGCATTGCTTGAACTGTGCTGGGTAAATGTACAGTGAAGTGATATCTCCTGTCTAAAAACTCTTGTGATTTTTTTTTTCAAAACTTGTGTTTAGTTTTGTCTTACTGGCTCGAAAAGCAGAACTATATATTATAGCACCTCTCACATTGTTTTCCTTGTCTGATGTTTTTTTGGTTGGCCAATTGCTGGGCTGTGTCAGTACAAAAACAAGTTAGTACCAGCCTGCAATGTTTTTTCAAGAAAATTTCACAGACTTTTTGTTTGCTTGAGCACTGCAGGACTGAAACCCTCAGGTTTCAAGGTTCAAGCAAAATAACATGCAGCTCTTCCAATTTGTAAAGTATTTTTTCAGATATTCCTGCCAACTGTTGACAAATTTGAGACGTGATGATGAAGTATCATAATGTCATAGGTAAAATGCTATTTTTTTCTTTATTTTCCAAATAGATGCCTTAGGATGAAATCCTGCAAAGATACAAAGTAAATTACCATTTACTTTAGTGCAGCGTAACCCTAGTAAATTCAACAGAATTTACTGTTGAAATTACATCCCTTATGCCTAAGAAAACCTATGGCAAAAATTCCATTGACTTCAGTGAAACTCGGGAAGCTGAATTGGGAAGCAAGATTCATACTTGACACAAGTGGTAAAAATAATTGCCAAGTGAAAATGTGACATCTGCTTTCAATTAAGACTCGCAGGTCCCTGGATGTCCCAGGTTGCTGAAGGACATTGACAAGAGCCAGAAAGTTCAGTGACTGTTAGCTACCACCTGGCATTGTGTTTGATTTCAGACTGCTAGCAGTGGGAATCACAGCCAGACTGGTGCTGGGGATGGCTGGTTTTCCACTGGGCTTCACTCCAAACTTCCATTTTGTATAACTAACTAGGTGTAATTTTGAGAACTATCTGCTTGGTATTTCAGTCTAGGACCATAAATCTGGATGGACAGAGCTCGGCTTTGCTGTATTTTATCTTTCTCAATTTTGCAAGTAGAAATTTAAAAAGTAGTGCCAAAGAAATAATATGTGGATATTTTTTAAAAAAAGGGGAGCATGCTGCAGGATCAGTTGTGGTCCTGGGATCCCAACATTTAGTTGGCCTGTTTTGCTAACAGTTCATAGGCAGGGTGTAGCAATAAGCTCAGTAAAAGGACACAGAGCACTTCAGTGTATATACTTTTTTTCTTTCTGAAGTACCAGGTCTTCACTTCCCTGTGGACACCACTGCATGAACTTAACCTGCAGATTTTTTCTTTTCTCCCAACGAGGTGTTACACAAACCTCCAGTCTGGGGAGCAGACAGGTGTAATTCAGATTACTCCCTTGTGAAACACTGGAAATCTCCTGCTAATCAGTTCCTTCCAGGATCCTGTGAATGTTCATTACAGAAGACTAGAAGAGAGGACTCAAATAGTCCAATGTAAATGACATGCAAGGAAAAATAACTACAGGGAGAAATGCTTTAAAAATATTTTTGTATATATGTGTGTATGTGTACATGGGACTGGTGTCCTTTGTCATTAATGAGCGCTCTGCATGCTGCTGGGTCACACACCAGCTATAACTTGATCTGCCCTAAGTGCCTGACCACCTTTCTGCTGTGTTAACCAGATACAGAACGTGTATTGGTTTTATGCTGGCTGCAGGGAAACAGAAAATTTCTCACCTAGTATAAATCCTGAGTGATCAGGCTTGCTAGTATTTTTTGATGTCCTGATTTTCCACCGACAGAATAGCTTTATACTGAAGTGGTTCGGTGGTAGCACCTATAAAGCTAGACTTAATGTATTCCTGAACTTTGGCCTGATATGGAGAAAGATTCCAGGGGTGAAAGTGGGAGCAGAGTTACTAGAATTCCCTTCAAAGTATCATCTGGTGCAGCATATGCATTTTATTTGATCTGTTTGGTGGGTGCACAGCTCAGTGTCCCATTCACAACGTGTCTAAGCCAGCAACTGGTAGAGATGAAAAGATTGAGATGGGTAGATATATATATGAGGTCTTGGAGGATGACAAATTCATGCTTTAGATTCACTGATCCCAGATATCTCCTGTCTAGATATGATCAAATATGTTGCATTGTATCTTTCAATAAGGACAAATGTTGGCCAAGGAGAGATTAAGGCCAGTAAACTATCTGGATTTCTTGAAGTTTGTACCCAGGCAGTCACAGAGCAGCAGTTTGCAGGGGCTCATGGAATACTACCTGATTTACAACTGTTATTGCCACTCTTTCCCTGAACAACTATAGCTGGAGATGTTCTGCTAGTAGTGTAGTAGAGCACTTAAACTTTATGAAAAAACCCACATATTTGCAAATGCTCACTTAAACACTCTCATTATAGATATGTAAAGCCAAGATGAAATTACTTAGATACTGCTTACCTATTTTTCCTGTTGCCATTAAAAAAGCAAACAAAACCCTTATATGTGCATTTGAACTATGACAATAGGCATCCACCAGCTATTGAAATAATGATTTAAAAGGCAGATAAAAAGCCTGAAGACTGCAAGCTTTCCATGGCATTTGAGAATGCTTTAACTCTAAAATGCTGGCTAGTAGATTTAAGGCTTAGGGAAAAAACCTAGTCATTTCCTAGGGGAGTGTCTGAATGCCACATTTCACCTCAGAATGTGTATTTCCAATTCACTGCATCAACAACTGGAAAAAAAAAAAAGACATTTTGACTGATCCTTTATACCTGTGATATTTCCCACCCCTGACTGACACAACCATATATACTAGGCAGTGTTAAAGTAGGATTGGAGATGCTAGGAAAAAACTGTCTTTTTTCAGATAAAGATTATTTCATTCAAGGAACTGGTTTAAATTCTGCCAGAAGAGTCTATATAAACCCAGTATCCTGTAGCAGGGCTTGTAACTACACCCTGAAAAATATTGCTAAATCCTTTCAGTTGGGAGAGAAGCTGAAACAATTCCCTCTTCCCTAGAGAGAGGTTGAAAGTATCCCAGATCATTTAAAGGGGATGCTAATGCTGATCTGTCTAATTATAGCAACCTAAATATCAGCACTGTTAACAATTTCATTTCTTACTATAGCATGGAAAAAAAAGGAGATAAACAGATTAGTTTTGCTTTTTCTGTGTGGAATGTTATGATTTTGGTGTTTCTATTGAATGTAGCCTATTAGAGAGACCCTGCTTTTCCCCATATGCTCCCTGTCTGATAATTAATGTGTATGGGGTGATTTAAAATAGCATACAAAGGCAACTCATTCTGCTTGTTTGTTTGATATATTTATGGTCTTACCAAAAGCGTCTCACACAAACCAGCAGCAGTTTAAATTTATTGGAAGAAGAAAACATTCTTCTTATGAAAATTATGTTCTTAATAATGAAGTGTTTTAATGCAATCATGCACCTGAAGTCAGAGAGGGTGAGAGTATCTTGAACAAAAGTTTATAAAAGCTGAAGAGCTCAGGCTTCCTATGTAGCCAGCCCAGAAGTACAATAGTTTCTGCAGAAAGTAATGCTCTTTTTGTCCATGTCCATGTCCACCCAACTCTTTGCCTTGGTTTTATTTCAGCTATCACAAAAGAGTTAGAAATAAATAAATAAATAAATAAATAAACAACCATATTTAAAATGGAGGGGATTAATAAAAATTATCACTAGCCCTTGACCTGTTTGATTTTATTGTATGGCATTAAAAAAATGTACATGGCATAAATAGCTAGCTAGATTAGTTAGATTAGACATTCAGAGAAAAAGGATGCTGCACAAGGGTTGATCTGCTAGAGCAGAGAGATAATCCTGATCACTAGGGATCAGTTCTTGTTCCACTGAAATCTGGCAAGGTCCCCAGTGTTATTAGAAGAAGTAGAAAGACACAGAGATTCTTTGCTAAGGACCACCAAAAGGAATGATGTGTATCAAAGTCTGTGAAGGGCTACAGTTTTCCTTAGAAAATTCACTCTTGAGTGAGAGTTGTTATTTTGAAAAATCTGGATATTGGCTGACAATTTTCTATTTTTTTTCAGGGGCACTAATTATAATTAATACTCCATACAATGAAAGCTTCTAAAGCAAAACAAAATATTCTCTTTGAGACTGGAAAAGCAAAAGAAATTCTGCAAGGGAAATGGATAGTGAAATTCATAGCATCAGTTTAACCTTTTAAGATAAATGAAATGCAAAGAATTATGAATAAGTAAATAACAGACTTCTCTAACAAGTAATTTGGGTCTTCAATATTTTATGTAAGTTTAACTATGTTCCAAAACATGACAATGTTATGCCATATTGCCATAAGTCTAGAGGGGTAAAAAATTGCAATCAAACTGCAAGAAAAATCATTCAGTATTCCATCTCCTGGTCTTCCTTCAGGAATAAAGCAGATACTATGCTTCCTTTCTCACACAAAAATTTTTTAAAAATGACATCCACTAAAGACTTAAATTAGACTAGTGTGCAGTGGTACATTAGTTTATAATTTCTTTCAAAACTAAGGGATTCCAACTAATTAGTTCTTTTCCTGCTCAGGCCCCATTTGCCTTTTCCACATCAGTTTCCTGTTAAGGTTTTTACCCTGATCATTATATCCCTCTGAAGTTTGGTCACTTCCACTTCCCAGTTCTGCATCCTCCCTCAGGACATGCACCTTCACCTGCACCCCCAGGTGCTCCTGTTTCAGACTGATGTTTTTGACATGGTACCCCCTCATAAACCTGTTTTTCTGCCACCAGCTACCTCTTAAGACCTCTCTGCTGTACTAGAAAGACATACAACGAGAGGGTTACATGGGTGACAGTAGGATGCACTGGCCAAGTTCTCTTGTGATGGACCAAAAATCAGTGTGATTGCTCCATACTGTAGTGATCTACCCATGCTCCTTGAGGTTGCCCCTGGAAAAACACAGCAGATGTGCCTGATTAATTTATTGCATTAAGGTATTTGCCAATTGGCAAAACCATTATTATTTTGATAGCTTTATGTGTTAGGGGGTGACACTTACCTGGGTAATCAGCAACAGCAAGGTGGGTGTCTAGCTGCTGAGGGGGAGGTAAGTGCTGATGCTCTAAATGGTGTGTGTGAGGGTGTGAGAAGTCCAAAGGGTAGCAGGTTCCAGGAAAGCTGGAGAAGGCAAGCTCTGGAGGCCAAGTATTCACCGGGATTGGAGAGAAAGTGGAGGGTGTTGCAAATGAGAGTGGTGATAAGACTGATTTTTGGTGTGACTTAAGATCGGGTCTTCTCCATTGCAGCTTGTATCAGCAAAACACTTGCTCCTTCCGGCTGTGCTTCCCTGGAACAACGGGTGCAGCAAAAAGGGGATATAAGCACACTGCCTGGAGGTCTGTAACTCTCAGAGCACAGGCTGAGAAGTAGGGACATGAGGTAGGCCAAAGAAATGCAGGAGTATTGTGTGTGATATAATTTTTGGCAGAAATGTCCTGTGGTTGTGGTATCTTCTGTCGGAGAGATGGGTTTTGGCACTGACCAACAGGTCTTCTGCAAGAGCCAGTTCCTATTTGCAAGGAAACATCCTAGATAAGTCTCAGGGGTCAGCTTCTTTCAGAGGGCCAGCCCAGATGTGCGGAAAAATCATTACATTTTATTAATATATCATTTCTGTCTTCGTATTACATTTTTCAAGTATGATTCCTCTGAAGCAGACATGAAAGTTGTTAAGAAAGGCACCTCCCTAAAAAAAGCTGCGCATTTTCATTTTGTTTAGGGTCTTGGATGCCCTAAGTTTCTGTTATGCACTTCATTGTAAAAGGTGTTGAAACATTTACAATACCTTTCAAATGGCAAATGTCACCCACTCTCCATCAGTTTTTATTTTCTGCTTGGCCTGACCATTCAGGCAGGCAAAGGCAGAAACCTTGGTTGTTGTTTCTGTGTTTCCCTTCTCTCAAGACTGCTCAGAAATGTGCCAGGAGTTGGTTTTTTGGGTTTTTTTGAGTTTGTTTTTTTGTTTGTTTGTTTTTTTTAAGTAGAGCTTAAAGGATTCTATCTGCCTTTTGGTTTTTAAAATCTCAGGTTTCTTAACTGTCTTAATCTTGGTGAGTGTTGAATGTACTAAGTGCTTGAGGTTTTTCATCTTAAATCAGAAATGTATGTGTGCCTTGAACAGAGCTAGCATGAATCAGAACAAAATAATTTAAAAAAAACAAGAAAAAAATATTTTTATGACATGAGAAGATGTCCATACTCTCAAGAAATAGTAATTTCTATTTTCAAAAGTCCAAGAGATATACTTATTTGAAGGGCCACCCTCAACTTAAAATCATGCCCCTGTTTGAACATCTTTGCTATCTATTGCTTAAGTTCACCAATGCCTAATTATAAATGGTTAGACAAACAGGATTTTCCACATTAATTTGTTTCTTTATCAAGTAAAATTTTTATACTGGTTAATTTCCCCTGTTACTTTTAAGAGCTTTCATTATGTAAAGAGGAAAAGAAAGTTTAAGAAAAAAACTGATTGCAAAAATACAAACAAATAGGCAATAAGCAGAAAAAGAGAGAAGGGAACTATGGGCTGAAGGTATCATAGTGCTCTTAAAGAGATCTTTAAAGGAACCCAAGGTTTGCCCAGACATTCTGTACATCACCACGCTGGTATACACACATACATATAAAAGAAAACATATGCAGCACCATACCACTATTATCACAGTATCATTTTCCCAGATACGTGGGAATGGAAAATGAAGTCCAATATAAAATGGAAAAAGGAGGAAGTATATCAGTTTTGGTATTTGTATTCAGATCCCACTGCTGCACATGCCTCCTCACCACACCATACTATGCCTGTCAGCAGTATCAGGTGGGCAACTGAGGGCTGCTTGTTGAAGAAGAGTCAGATTTTTTCCCCTCTTGGTACGTGGTAGAATTGCCTGTCAGGGTGCTGTGACACCAGGCTTACGGGTTGCATTCTTTTCCATGGGTTTCCAGTGCTTCCAGTCCCAGTACACAGGAGTCAGGCGTTGGGGATATGCAGGTCCTGGAGTGCATGGGAAGTTGGGTGATGTGCACCTCTCGCTCACTGTGAAAGCATCTGATTTTTGTGTCTGTCCTGAAAGGCAGAGTGAACTGGGACAGTGCTGTACAATGTGCACACAAATGAGCATCTCTGGGGTTGCCAGTGAGATTGCTCTGACTGTGCCTGGCACTTCCATATTTCATAGGCATGTCTCCAAACTATCCTATTATACCTAGAATTTTCCAAGTTAAAACCAAGCCAAACAAACAAAAACCCCCACAACAGTGAGTGAATTTGGATATATGGCAGCCTTTAGGTCAGATAAGATTGCCTTCTCTTTGTTTCTAAAAAAACTCATGAGCCAAGTCACCCCAAACCACAAGTACCTGTAGCTTTGTTTTGTAATAAAATGAATTTTTTTCAATGGTGAGACTAAGGGAAGCTTTATGAAGTCTGCAGCATCAAAGTTTAGTCATTCATCTCCACCAGACTTCTTCAAGAACCACTGTTTTTTGTGGGATTTCTCAAACGCTTAGGGTAGTCCGAGCTTTGGTACCTTGTTAAATCATCTACTTCAGTAACAAATCTTTACTTGGCTCTGTTGTGAGTCAGGTTATAAACAAAGCTGCATATGAAATATTTGACATGGGATGGCAAAAACTTAAATATATATGCTTTTCCTGAGAGTCAGCCCCACCTTTTGACCTGATGGAAAATGTTTGTGATAATGATAATTTATGGTTTCTCAGACTTTTTTAGTATCAGGGGAGCAATCTGCGGGACTAAAAAAAAAGTGCGGTGTCTTGTCAGGATGTTAACATTTCCCGAAGGATGGACACATTGGAACAAATAAGTTTCTGCATCCTAGTTACCGCTATTTCTGAACCCCGGTGTGACCTGCTCACATGGCGCCCGGGGGGAGGATGGGGATGCGGGGCAGGGATGGAGGCAGCGAGGAGCCCCGCTCTGCGGGGTGAGGGGAAGGCCAGAGGAGTCCGGCAGAGCGCTGGGGAGGCAGGCGGCCGGAGGAGGAGGCGAAGGCACCACCGTCACCCTTCCCCTCACTCAAGCGCTTGCACTTTTTTCCCCCGAAAGCTCTATTTTTCAGTGTCACACGGCTTAGATGAAACTTTCCTTGAAGTCTGTCAGTCAAGTCAGCCTGTGGCGCCAGAGCAAACGCGAACCCTGGAGCCGCGGCGCACACAGAAACCCCAGCTAGGAAGCAGTTTTCTCCCCCAAACCCCTGACTTTTTTTGAGGTAGGGAAGGCCCCGATCTCTCAGGGCGGGAGAACGGGGGTGTCCAACGCGCTGGAGCGCGGGGAAACGGGGCTGGCGAAGCAGGCTGGGCTGAAGGATACAGCGGGAGCGGAGGAGGAGGAAGCGGGAGCACGACCCGCAGCAGAGGGGGCCACTCCGGGGGCGCCCGCCGTTGCCCCGCGCTGTCTCTCGGCTGTGGGCGGGGTGTCGCCGCCTTCGGGCCGCCGCCGGGGCGGGCCGGGCCGGGCCGGGGGGATGGCGGGGGAGGAGGAGGAGGAGGAGGAAGGGGGGAGCGGGGGTGTCATGCCGAGAGCGCGCGTCGTAGCCTGCCAGGCCTCGGCCGGACCCGCACCCCGGGGCGCATCCCTCTGCCGCTCCCCCAGGCAGGCGGCCCTGCTTCCCGCCGGGCCCGGGGCATCCGCGTCCCGAACGGGCCGAGGGAAGGGGGGAAGGAGAACGGAGCCCTCTCCGCCGCTTACGAGGAAGGGGTGGAGGAGGGAAAGTTTAGCGGACGGTGTTTGAATTAGGACTTATCCCTAAAGAGCCTTTCCCCTCCTCTGATCCAGAGGGCAGCGCTGGGAAGAGGGGGCGGCGGCGGCGGCGAGGAGCCCTGCAACATCTGTAAAACTTGGAGGAGGCGGCGGAGAGGAGTGTGCGAGAGGGAGGAAAGCAAAAAGGACAACTTTTCCGACACGTGAGTATCTCGGCACGATGTGTTTATTCCCCTCCTTCGCTGGCTGCGCCGAGGCATAACAATGCCGGGCGGCGGCGGAGCCGGGGGGACGGACGGGACGGAGAGGTTCCCCCTTCACTCCGAAAACTGTTTGATACCAGGCGGTGGAATTGGGGTTCTGGGTTACATTGTTTGCACTCCCTCTTCTTCTTTTCCTCCTCTCCCCCAGTCCCCCCCCTTTTTTTGTTGAACCAAATCAGAAATGTCAGTCAGTGCGAGTGAGTCAGAAGGGATCAGATTACAAGATCACTGAAACTGATGTCGGATCCGCGTGCACACACGCACAGGCAGAGGCGCGGGCTGCTCCCTGCGGGAGGCGGGCAGGGATAAAACAACCACCAACAACACCCGCCGGCCTTTCCCTCTGTCGCCCCTGCCCCTTCTTCCCGTCCCTCTCCCCGGAGAATGCCTGCCGGCCGCGGCGGGGGTCAGACCCGCTAGCCGCGGCAGAGGGAGAGAGGCGCGGGTGCGAGCCGCGGCGGCCCCGACCCTCGCCCATGGGCAGCGCGGGGGCTCGGCGGCAGCGGCGGCGGCGGCAGGTACGTACCCACTTGGGCGAGAAGTTCTTTGTTTCCCGGGCTCTGCTCCGGGCCAGTTTCTTCTCGCCTCCCAGCGCTTCTTCCCCGCTCCCGGCCCCTTACTCCCGCTTCTCTAACTTAGAGGCGGGAGTAGGGGGGAGCGAGGGGTCTAACCCCCAAAATGGCTGTCACAGAGCGCGGGAGTTGAGGGAGCGGGGAGAGGAGGGGGCATTCCCCGCTCCGGGCCGGGCCGCACCGCCCGTGCTCGGCCGGTCACGTCCCGCGGCGGAGCTGCCGATTTGCGAGCAGCAGGCTGCTTTTTTTATTCGCCCCCCCTCCTCCTTCTTCTCGGCTTCCCTCCCCGAGCAACTCCCGGGCTGTTTCACCGCCGTGAGGCGGGAGGCCGGCCGCAAAACTTCGCAGGGGGAAAGGCGAGAGGAGCGAGGCAGAAGGCGCTGTCACATCTGGCGGAGTGGAGGGGCGCCCGGGGGGCCGGCATTGGGGTGGCCGCGGTTCCCTGCCGGCGGCTTCCCGGAGGGAAGGAGGGAAAGTTGCGTCCCGGCCGGGTGTGGGTGTGCGGGGGCGTCTGCACCTTTTTTGTGTGCGGCGCGGCGTGGGGCGCCGCTCCTCGCTGCCGCCGCCGTTGGCGCTGGGTCAAGCCGGGGAGCTGAGCAGCCGGCGGCGGGCCGGGCCCGGCCCAGGCGGGAGGAGCGGGGCGACTGCGGGCGGTGGGGTGGGGGTGGGCCGGGCCGGGCTGGTGTTGGGGGGCGGGAGCGTCCCGAGGGAGCTCCTCAGAGCCGGGCACCACGGCCCGGCCTCGAATGGCGCAACTTTGAAGGGTCCGAGGAGAACGGAACCTCCGCGATTTTTAATGAGCCCGTAAAGTCGGGGTGTTGACACAACTCCGGCGCCTCCGGACGGGCTCGCTGGCGCTCAGCCGCCAGTGCCCACTTCCAAATCCTCGCACCACGTGAAGAGAAAAGGTAAAAGGGACACCCCCTCCCCCCCCGACACTCCACCTCACCCCCCAAATTTTCTTTCTAATCCTCTGGTGCGTAGTTTTGATCCGGCCCTGTGGGTACGGTGTCCGTGGTCTTCTGCCAGTTTGTATGTAGATATATTTATGTAAAACATTTTCTCTCAGCTCCTTGCCAGCTGTTCCACATTTTCCAGCTGCCACTTCAGTTTGAAATGATGGACTGTACGGATCTCAAAGAGCCTTTTAGTCAAAGGTACGGATAGCTGTCGAGTTGATATACAGTGTCACGTACTAGAGGCTACTTCACTAAAGCAGTATTAGGTAGTAACCCACAGCAAAATACTCATCACCGTCGTGCCCTTGCTACTTCCCACTTGATTTTCAAGGCTCAATAAATGTGGTTTTTTTTCAAGCTTCTGTGCACAGACTTCGTTTCTGTTTTGTGTGCTACAGAAAAACTTGGAACAGAAATTTTTCAGAGGCCTTAATATACGTGGCCAATTAAATCAACAAACATTTTTAAGAGGTCATGACTGCTTCTCTTTCCCTGTGTGATGTAGGGGATCTCTTTTGAAACTGTTTAGGTTGATGCAATAGTAAGAAATCACTAAGTTTCTCTGTGTTACAAAATTGTTTTTGATGTGTTAAGTGGTATTACAGATTGAAGTGTGCAAGAACTGGCTTTAAGTAGTTTGAATATTTGTGCAATTGCATTGTAATTTGGAAAGGTGCCTCACTGATTGATTCCTATAATTATTTCATTTAGGACCTTTATTAAAAATTAATAATGATCTGACAGTTTCTTAATTACATATGTCATGATTATTTTGAAGGAAGACAAATGCAGTGTTTTAAAAGTAAAGCAACCCTAAAGTGTAATTGCCATGTTCACACCACTGCGTTACCATTGAAAAAATATATATTAGAAGTAATGGTGAATGAGTACAGCAGTGTAAACTGTAGGCAGCCTCCTGAGAGTTTGTTTATATAATGAAGGTTTGGGTTTATACTAGTTAGTATGTAAATATTTTCAGTTTGGTGTATAGCCCATTTCTAAAAATATAAATAATAGTAACTAAAAGAGAAGGCTATTCTGAGGGGGAGGATTATTTCTTTAAAAGTAGGATTATATGATTTTGAATGAGTAAGAAGAATGAGTAAGAAGAGGACTTCCTCAGTGTGTATATATTCTTCAAAGCACCAGTGGTAGGAAAACCCTGGCTTAAGGTGCCTAAATGAATGCAGCCTTGCATTCCGATAATTTCATATGGTTTTCAGTAGGACATGCTGTTTTCCAAAGCATTTCTGTGGAAGTACCATAGAACAAAGATATCACCTGCGTTTTCCTGTTAAAGTGGAGTAATGTTTTTGGCTTGAGAAGGCATGCAGTATTTGAGACAGCGTTTTACAGATAGGTAATCTTCAGTTGTGAAAGATGTGCTGTGCATTTTCAAACGTAAAAACCATTTTGTGACCAAGAAATTAAAGTACCAGTGGTTGTAAATAATTTCTGTTTATTTTGGACTCAGTGTTAGAAAAACAGAAATGCCCAAGTTTTGAGATATGATAATTTGTTCATCTCGCAGATTACTTGATTTTTGCACAAGATAAATACGTGCATTTGATCCTGACCCTAAAAAGCTGCAGTTACACTTCCTGCATCAATTTTGGGAAAGCTCTTCCATTACCTGCACTCTGTAGTGTGTTTGAATTTCATCCTGCACGTGCAAGGAAGGAATGGCATGTTTCTGTGTTGCAGGGTGTTAGTGAAAAGTTACTCATCTTTGCCTGATAAATAAGGAATCTGATGGTTATTAAAGAAGGATTTATTTGGAGTTATGGGAGGAAGCAGTTTAATGATCAGTGTTGCATGCACTCAACTACATGGAGACAGTAATGCACAAAGAGAAAGCAGACTTGAAGGAAAAGTGAATCAATGAGTCATGAAATCCTCAGGAAAACCTTAGTAATGGAATGTTAATGCTTTTAGACTATAGTAGATTATCTTAAAAGTCAGACTTTTCTTCTTTATGCAATTGTTGTAAATCCCTAGCTAAAGAATACTTTGAAGAAGGCTTTAGTTTTTCTGGCACTCAAATTCTGTAGTCATTCTGATTGTTTTGGAAGATTCAAGAAATTTTCTGCCAACTTGCAGTTAGGCAATTAAAATGCTAAAATGGCTACAGAGAAATCTTTCTATTCAACAAAATGTTCAGCTGTAGTAATGATTTCAGGTTGTCTTTTAACCATAGGTTTTATAGATGTCCTCCCTTTAGACTTTGTCATTTTTATAAGGGAATTGATTTGTTATACTTCAAAATCAAATAAAATGAGACAGAATAAACAAAAATAGGGCATGGGTGCTGCTGCAAACTTTTCAAGTTCTTTCAGTGCATTTTTCATCTTTACTTTTATTTGATAGGTCTGTGAAATAGAGCTGTAGACTGGCAAAGACTTTAAATGAAATTTCACACTTTGATGATTTTTTTTTAACTTTGATATATTGACAGCAAAAGGAGCTGCAAAGCTTTTATATAACTTGAGCAGTAACGCCAAGCAGCAGTCAAACGTCTCTATGCATTTGTGTTTAACTGCAGAAGAAAAACATGTCCATGGGCAGTAGAGGGTTCTTATCAACTCCCTAATCCCAGATCCCAGCAAACCTTGAGGGCATGCCTCAGATCTTGCTGAAATCATTGTAGACTCTCACAGTTTGCAGATTAAATATGCTATGTGTTCCTGGCTCCAACAACAGTTTTATGAGCTCACTAAGCTTCCTGTTTTAAGATCCTTTTCTGAAGTTTTTAGGAGCTGCTAAAGGCGATGCTGTCTATGGCAAGTGGTACTTGTTAATTTAGAGAGACTTTGGATATTTCATTCTGTCTGTAAAAATAGCCAAAATCACTATTTTCAAATGGGAAGTCGAGTTGCACTGGGGAAAAAAAAAAAAAAAAAAAAAAAAAGAAACCCTGTTAAAGAGGGATTCTGTTGTTGTAATGTGTTTGTTGGTATGCAAGGTTACAACGTCTGTTCGAGGCTTGATTTGTTTTATGGGGGCCTGACTTAGGGCTCTTTAAAACCAGACTTTTTCAGTTGTAATTCTAAGCACAGTTCAGCTTTTAGTACATAATTTCTGAGCCTCTTTTAACCAATTGTATTTGTAGCAGCTCATTAAACATACCTTTGAAGTTCTCCGCTCTCCTTTAAGTGTCAAAGAAGGGAAAATGTATTCTGCCAAGGGTGAATTTCAGTGAATCAGGTAGTTAACCCTGGGATTTGTTGACCCTTCTGAATGAATGGTGTTGCACCTCAAATTCTGGTCTTCTAGGTCTAGTCTTCTTTTCCAGCTGCTAAATAGTTAACTCTTATGTTTTATTCACTGTAATAATGTTTATGTATTTGGTGTAATAGTTTTAATTAAAAAGGAAAATACTTATTGTCCAACATGTGTCATGTTATTCCCGAGAGAACTTGAGCCAATTTTGTCTTTAAAGTTTATTCAATGAATGAAATTGTGAAAGCCCATTTGTCAAGGTACTGCACGGTTTCTGTTAGTTTTCAACCCCCAAATTCATTGTCTGCATGGCCCAGTCATTAGTCATCAGTGTATTAGTGCTGCCTTTAGGCAATGCTGCCCAGCACTTCTTCACACCATTATGGCTCTAAAAGTGTACTCTGCCGACTTGTAGAATTACTGCTCTGATTTCTGCTTGGCTGGGTTTGAGGTAAGTCCCCTCCCTACCTTCCAGCTCACACTAATCCCTGCTTTGTTTTAAGGCTTTTAAGGCTTTCTGCAGAGGTGTAGGGAGAAACTTCCCTAAAAGATTGTGCTGGCATCGTACTGTGGTTTTGTTGTGGTATATTCTGTATGTATAAATTGTACCTGTATTACCTTGAAAGTGCATTAAATTGGCTACTGATCTGAAGAGTTGGTTTCTCTCTTTCTTTAAGAACAAAGCAAGAAACAAGACAATACACTTATCTTAAAAATGCCTGCAAGATTATTTAGATTACAACAAGGGGTGAACTAATTGGGAGAGAATGCGTCTGTCTCTAAATAGTAGCTGGGTGTCAGAACTGATAATATCAGAATCCACTACCAAGAGATCTGATTGAATAATTTTCTTAGCTGAAGTTTCCACATTAATGCTGAATTATTTTTTGCACTAATTACCAAGACAAATAATTTTTTTTTTCCTTGTTATTTATTCTTACATATTTATTTCTTTAAAATGATGCTCAAAATGCTTCTCTATTTTTTGGACACTTAGGTCAGGGCTAAAGGATGCAACTAACCTTTTGTTGGTTTAGAGCTGAACCTCCCCCAGCTGTGTTTATTGCTTCCTATGATACTGTTTTCTTTACATACAAATCCGTTAACATCAAGAAAATCAACCGCGTGTAAAGAACACTAAATCCAGCTGCCAAGAGAATGAAGCCTTCGTTAGATAAGCTGTATGAGTACCTGAAACAGAATAGTCAGAAACACAGATCAAGTTAGTGTCACTTCAGTACAACCTCTGCTGTTCCTGAACTGCCTATATTAAAATGAGATCCTGGCACTGCTGATTCTTAATTAGCAGGACGTGGTTTGGTGTGGCTTTGCCTGGCTCTTCAATTCACAATGTATGTCTTTTTTTTCTTAGAAAATAAGGCAGCTGTGTAATAATGTGATTACAGTATTTGAATGGGGATAGTGTATTGAAAAGTAATTCATACTTGGAACAGTTTAGAGTTGTCCTGCTGCATTTTGTCAAGTTATAAAAACATGAAGGAATCATGGTGCAGTTTTATTGCTACTATGAGACAGGTGTAAAACATAATGTAAACTGTAAAAGCTGAAGATAAAGTTTTATAAAGTACCTTTCACACTTGAAGTTCTTCCTGGATATGTGGAGCTTTCCGAGTTCTTTTTCATATTGAAACACCTGTGCTGGGTTAGAACGTGAAATTCTGGATGAAGGCATCCTTTAACCTGAGAATATGCTGAGGAGATAGGAATGGGACTGGTGATCAAAACACGGCACTTTCAAAAACATACTACTTGATTTTTTCATCATATTTTAAAATACTAATTGTAAAATACATAATGCAGTCTTTTTTCCTTTCATTTGCTTTAACTTCATTTTTCTTTTGTAAGTTTAAAACAGAAGGCACATGTTTGCAATGGATGTCTATTAAATATATTCTTCCTTGAGCTCAGTTCCTGAATAGATTGACATTGATAGATAGATCCAGTTTTGATTCTAAGGGAACTTTAATCTGTTGGGGTTGATGAGATAAAGCAAAAAGTGTGAAGGAAGTGGTCATGCCACTGGAATCCACATTAAGCTTTGGTGCTCTTAAAATATTTCTACATTTTTCTGCGGTGGTTGTAGTGCATTCTGATTTGGTTAACTAAACAAATCTTCATGCAATGCACACCTATTACAGATGTTTATAATTTGCTTTACCAATCTATTAGATGACAAACTGGCAAGAAGGGAAAGAAGAAAAGTTCTGAGTGCTTATAACAGTATCAACAGAGGAAATCAGAGGGTATGTTATCAATGCAGTTATCAAGTCTTGCTGGTAGTCCTTCCCTCAACATATTCCTGTCCTTTCAGATTTTGAGCACATGAATGCTCTAGTTCAGGTTTCTTAAAACAGGTGTTGCAGAAGGAAGTCACTGTGCTGTTGTTTGCTTTGCATTTCATGCTGCTGAATTCCTGAAAAATAGCAAAAACTGAGTTCAGACTTGGTAGGGAAGTTTGAGGTGTCACTGCTCACTGCTCATTTTAACCTATTGCTATGAACAGTAAAGTCTGCAGGAGGTTTTGTTTTTTGGTTTTTTTTATTATTATTATTACCTCTTTGCTAATGCTTTTATATCTAATCTTACTTTGACATAATTATTAGAGTTTTTCCTGCTGGAGTGTTTGAAGCACAAACAGAGGTAGAATTGCAAAATAAGCAGTAACACAGGTTACTGTGATTTTTCTAGCAATACTGGGTAGTTTAATTGGCAGGAGTTATGATTTCCTAAGGGCAAGTGCATTACCATTCTTCAAGCTCACTACACCCTCCTTTCCCCCCAAATATATTTACAGATTTGGAGCAGTAGCAGTTCCTATTTTTAAATAAATAATATTCTTTTTATTAGCTGTTTTTAGATAGTGAGAGTCAAAATGACAAATACAGAAACTCAAGACCATGTGATTAAAGTAAGAAATGCTTAGATGCAGAGTTAACAACCAAGTTGATTTGGTTGGTTTTGAGGGCTGGTTCTGGTGTGGTATGTGTTTTTATAGTTTTGCTTCATCTGACAGTTCAATTACTCCAAAGACTCTTGGATAATGAATGAATTATGAATTTTTACCTCAGAGCATACATCCTATCTGAAGTGTAAAGCCACTAAGATGTGCTGGAAGTTCTGGATCTACATCCCTCAGCTTAATGCTGCATGTCCCTGAAAAACAACTTCTGTGAGGGATGGACTGTTTTTATATATACAATTTGACCCAAATCCTTCAGTGTTTTTATCTATTAAATTCTTTTTACTGGGTGAGAAAGAATAATTTCTTTCCTGGTGGAAAGCTGTTTTATTTAGATACAGAGTTTTATCTGTTGAAGTAATAGTAAAAACATCTAATTGGGGTTATATTTAACAGCTTTCTAAATCCTGTAACAAAAGTAGAGATAATCTACTTCTAAGTGTACGTGGATGATGTGTATTAAAAGCAACTGAGTGAAACTCACTCAAGTACCACTTACTGATTCTACTGTATGTATATGTTTCAATTATTTTGAGAACTTTTAGTAATCCAGTTTAGCTCTAGCAGAAAGATGTAATTCCTCTGGAGTCGAGCAATTACTACATTTGATCAGCGTATTCAATCGAATAGTTTCTCACTTAGGGTCTTAATCATGAGAATGCTAATAGCACTGCTTTGCCAAGCTGATTGCCTTTGTGTTTGTGATCCTTGTTGCCACAAGCTATTTAACCTATCAGGAACAGATCAGATCATCATTAACCAGGCTTTAGGTCTAGTTGTTTTTCAGTCTTTATGGGAGGAAGAAATCAAAGAAATGTAACACAGGAAAAGACAGCAGAAAGTAATGAATTTGTAAAGATTGTATTAATGCAAATAGTGCCCTATCATTTGGGTTATTTTTTAATTTCAAGCAACAAATCAGCCTATCAGATTCCATTTTTTTCTTTTCTCTCTTTTCTCTCCCCCCCCTTTTCCCCCCTCCCTTTTCCCCCCCCTCTTTTTCCCCCCCCCTTTTTCCCCCCCCCTTTTTCCCCCCCCCTTTTTCCCCCCCCTTTTTCCCCCCCCTTTTTTCCACCCCTTTTTCCCCCCCCCTTTTTCCCCCCCCCTTTTTCCCCCCCCCTTTTTCCCCCCCCCTTTTTCCCCCCCCCTTTTTCCCCCCCCTTTTTCCCCCCCCCTTTTCCCCCCCCCCTTTTTCCCCCCCCCTTTTTTCCCCCCCCTTTTTCCCCCCCCCTTTTTTCCCCCCCCTTTTCCCCCCCCCCTTTTTCCCCCCCCCTTTTTCCCCCCCCCTTTTTCCCCCCCCCTTTTTCCCCCCCCCTTTTTCCACCCCCTTTTTCCACCCCCTTTTTCCACCCCCTTTTTCCACCCCCTTTTTCCACCCCCTTTTTCCACCCCCTTTTTCCACCCCCTTTTTCCCCCCCCCTTTTTCCCCCCCCCTTTTTCCACCCCCTTTTTCCACCCCCCTTCCTCCCCCCTCTCCCCTCCTTTTTCCTCCCCTCCTTTTTCCCCTCCTTTTTTTTATTGTCTAATTTTACTTGCATACTTGCAGTTATCATCTAGGGCATTTATAATCATGCATGTTATTTAAATGGAGATAAATACTGCAAAATAAATTATACCTTTTTTCTTCAACTTATTAATGGGTTGTAAGACTATTATTTGTGCTTTTCATATCTGTCTTACTATACTAGTCATCTCAGCAGGAAAGAATCTAAACAAAATTTACCCAGGAGTAGTTAATGGGGGTTTCAGCATTCTAGTTTAGCTTACAAAGAACTGAGAAAAGATTAAAATTATTTCAAAAATACAAAGTATTTAGATAAGTTCCTATAGTTACTACTAAAGTGATGAGATGTACCGAGGGGTAAATTTTACAATTGGAAGATGTTTCTTAAAATATCTGAGTAGCTGTGTATTTTTCAGCAAATACTGTGAGGGGTAACTATCAGTGCAGCTTTGCCAGCAGGTTTGATGGAAAGCAATACTGAAATCTAGGTGGATTTTGGAAGTTAAATCAAGCCTTTATAAATCAGTGTCAGATAGCTCCCATGTAACAACGTTAGATTGTCTCATGTAAATTTTGCATTTGAATGTATCTGAACAAGGCACATTTTTTTTTTTAATCCTTAAATAATCCCAAGGAACAGTGTAACTGGTTTTGATAAGATTGATAAAGGGTTTTTATGCTTGAGAGAGACTGTAATTTCCTGATTGTTCTTCATGCCTCTGCTTGTGTTTTTCACTTTCGTAGAGTTGTGTTGTTCAAGATGTATTCTATCCCCAAAGGCTGCTTCCAGTAGTGTGGATCAAAGTAGTACCTATGAACACCCTAACTACCCAGAGTCATTTCTGAAAAATTAAACATGCTATGTTTGCTAGCACACTGATTGGGGCACTCTCAGTGCTGATAGCAATCAGTATGAACTTCCCTACTGCTGATGTAATGATGATGAATGCTGTGACACTGCTATTTCAGACAGCTCTTCTCAGTGGATGCAAACCACTTGTTAATGAATTGAATACTACTACAGAAGCACTGAATAAAACAAGGAAGGATTTTTTTTATAAAAAAAAACCAAAACACAACAACCCCAACATGTTAAAAGATAATCCCTCAAAGATATTACAGATAAAGGCAAAGGAAGGTTTAGGTTTGCAAGGAACATACATGAGTTTAACATGCAAATTGAGAATTAAGATGCTGATCTCTACCCAGGCACCTGGACTTAAGAAGGTAGTCTTATAGAAGTCAGTGAGTCTATTCTATGAATGAAGGTTTGCATAGTCTGGTCTTATATATGCAATATATATGCAATGATAAATGCAATGACATATGCAATATAAATGCAATGATTTAAAAAGTAATTCAGAGGACCACAGAGCTGAAGATTTCTTGGAAAATCAAAGGGTATGGTCAGAAAGGGTCATGTTTACTGCTCTTCAGGCACTGGCTTTGGTTAGTGGGCACATAGGAGTAAATATTTTTTTTTTTTTCTCCCCAGTATATTAAAATCGTAATTTTTACTCCTGTGAGGCACAATTTTATGACCAGCATACATAAGGATGGGAAATTACATCCTTTCAGTTTGCTTGAAAGAATTTCTTGTTCAAAATACATATCCAACATAGTGTCATTTGTTGAGACTTGTTTTAATTTGTTTTAAGAGAGAGTTTTCCTCATTGAACTGGTTCATTCCAGTAGCTTGTTCCTAAAATCCCTCCAATTTAGCTGTGTCCCTGCCCATGCAGGAGAGTTCGAACTAGATGATCTTTAGGGACTCTTCCAGCCGAAACCATTCTGTGATTATGTGATTAATATGAAATTGGTGAAAGTTTACATTTGTAGTCTAAAGAGAAGAGATACACCTGCAGGCAGGTTGCTGTTTTGGGAGGGATTAGGTTTGATACGGGGATCTGGAGTTAATTGTGCAGTGGGTTCAGGCTTTAGAGAAATTACAGAGGGTTCAAGCATGGTTGAATGGGAAAAAAACATGAATGTTTGCTTTCAGGAAGGAATGTTTATCCCTCTATTTACCTGTGAAAATTCAGACTTTTGCCCATATACTCTTACAGCATTATCTTGCTATTCATTCTCATAGACATGGTGACAGAATCGAGCTTTCTGGTCTTTTTGAAAGCAGAGCTCCTTGCTGCAGAGCAAATACATAATGTCTAAAGCCTGGGGGCAGGAACAGGGAACTTGCTGACCCACATGCTGGGGAGAGCCAGAGCCATGTGTGCTGACATACAAACTACTTCGTATTTTAATGTGAATTTGATGTCAGACGAGCTGATTTTCAGAATGCATTCTGATAGGGGTTAGCAGCCAGTGAAAAATCTTCACTTTTTTTTTTTTAGACTGCAGTTTTCATATTTCAGTACAATTTATGAGGCAAAATAAAAGCCACAGCTAAAATTAAGTAGAATGAGTCTAGAAGGCATGTGTGTCTGGTTTGTATTTCCAGTTCGGGTTCAAGTTCATCTTCAGGAAAAAAGTAAATTTTTGGGCCACCATGTTAATTTCCAGTTGACTGCTTCCCTATTGGGCATTCTTGGCAAAACATACCAAAACACTTATCTCTAATTACTACTTCTGCCATCTCTCCTGGCTTTCCTTACTTTCCCAGCCATGCATACCACCATGTAGTTGATAAGGCACTGGAGTGTAACTGGAGCTGCTGTAATTCTTGCAGACAGAGTTGCCACACGTGCATGTGTAGGCTGGGAGCAGAGGAAGGAAGGCACGGGAGGGAATGTGCTGGGGCCATTACCTTGTGGAGCAGGGTGCAGAGCCAAGGAAGAAAGTTTACTCCTGTGGTGTTTCCTCTTCCATGCTGACACGAATAAAAACAGCCTTCTCTGGGTAAACTAAGCAGACGTGAAGCAGAACAGGTACCAGGAAGAGATGTTTATATTAGCTCATGGCCAATTCTGCAGTTTTCTGACCAAAAATTAGCTTTAAACCGCAATGTAAAGCCTCTGTTCTGTACCATCATCCACAGTAGGTAGCATAAAATAGGAAAGTGATAGAGACTGGAGGGAAATGTAGAATTATGTCTGCTAGTCTTCCTCCATTAAAGAAAACAATCCCAAAACACCAGAAAAATCTCATTGGTAGGTGGTTGGCAAACGACCCAAGGATGCTTCTTAGGAGATTAAGGCAGTGTTAACTCCTTACTGTGCCTTCTTCTTCTTCCTTTTCTGAGCAGTCGTAGTGTCAGATTGTAATAGAGGTCCTGTCCTGCCATGGCAGAGAGTGGAAGGAGGTGGAGATAGGTGAGGACTCCTTGCTCACATCTGCACAGACGTCGCTGTGGCAGGAGGTGGTGGAACTGCTGTAGATACCTGTCATCATTTTTGTGACCTTTGCCCAAGTGTTTCATGCTACTCCTCTGGCCTTGTGAAATGGGGGTGGCATATGGGGCTGCTTCATTTCTGTTTGAGTAGGGAGCATAATTGTTTCCTTTCATGGCTTCTAGGCAAAAGAAACAGGCTTATGAACTGAGGACAGAAGAAAATGGGGCACAAATTCTGCAGCTTCCCCCTCCAAGCTTCAGACAATCAAACTCTTTGATGTCAATGAAAATGCCATCTGAATAGCAGACTTGGTCTTTAAAAGGCAAAACACAAGAAAAATAACCACAACTGAAAATGTATAGCTTTTAAAAATCCTTTGGAGACATCATAGAGAGTTAATGATTTTTAGAGAATATCAGATATCTCAAAGGAAGGTAGTCTGAGCACAAAGACTCGCTTACACAGTGTCCAAAGTCTGGATAGAGGCAGATTTTGATAGTTATGTTGTTAGGGCTGTACAGAGAAAATGAGCATGTTGTGGTCAGTGTGGAGTAAAGAACTTGGTAGCAATGCCAGCATCCTCCCAGTTTCTGCCAATGTAAGGGACTGAAAACTTGGGTTTATATGGTAACCAACCAAAGCTGTGGATGTGTGAGGTGTACAAGGGGAAAGTGAGAGAAAGCATATGAGAAATTTGGAAAGGTGTTATTACAAAGCTTATATGAGATCTCTCCTCAAGGAGGTTTGTGCATTGCTGGGAACAAGTGAGGGCTGCTGCAAGTTGAGTATTGCTATATCTCTCCTTCGTATTTGGAGGTGTCTGACATTCCCCTTTGTGTTCTAGTGGGAAGTTGTTTTGGAGATCATAATAATGTTTATAGTACTTTCATAGGTAGATCTTGAAAGTACTCATGGAAGTACACTGTCATGGTAGGCAGAGCTCTGTTATTCCCGTTTTTAGCAAGAAAGGATCTTGGAAAGAAGAATCTGGAGACAGGTTAGACCAGTCAGTGGCAGAGAGTCTCTGATATCTTGTCCTATTTTCTGGCTGTGCTGCCTAGCTGAATAATGATTCATTTAGTGATTGGGCTCTTCTTTGATCCCCACTATATAACAATGAGGCTTTGGAGTGTTTTATTGTGCTATTAAAAAGAACTCCTACTAGGGAGGTGGGAAGGGGAAGGTTTACTAGACAGCTGTGTTTGTGATAAATTGGCTTTGTAGACTTTTTTTTTTTTTTAGGTTTTTTTTAGGTTTTTTTTAGGTTTTTTTTTCCTCCCTTTTTTCCATTTGTTTGTTGGTTTGGTTTGGGTTTTTTTGCCTGTCAGAATTGGGGAAACAGGTTGCTAATGTAATTACACTTCATTATAGTTTACTTTGTCGCTTGTTTTGAAGCCTTTAGTTTTTTTACTCATTTAGATGTTGTTCTAGAACAGTGTGACTTCCTTCCGTTTCAGACCCCTCTAGCTAATGACTGCAGTGCTGCTCAGAGCTGAAAACCCTGTTTTTATTTTATGTTGTTTGTGGGTAGCATTATTTTCAAACTACTGAAGTACCCAGGAACTTCAGTTCTAAGCATGGTGTGTGCATAATTTGTGTACATGGCTGGTGTAAAGCTGACTTGGACAGACTGGCGTGCATCAAGGTAATCTTCAGACCAGCGCATGGAGATGCTTGCATTCTTCAGAGCCTAAGATCCTTGAGATCTTGAATACACTGTGTGGATACATTGCTGCACAAAAGCCTTTCAGAAGCTTGTGGGCTTCTTGGCAGGAATGTCAAAGCTCTGAGAATAGGGAGGAGTGGTCTTCAGGGTATATAATTAATGAATTGCTGGAGATGACGCTGAGAGCATCCAGGAAAGGCAGAATAACCAGACACACACCTCTGCAGAGTTTTCAATTTTCAGTGTGTTCATGCAAAGAAAAATGATCTCATTATCTGCCATTAGCAATAATATTTGCCTTTCCCTGTGGTTTTCAGGTTGTTGCTCCAATGCACTTTTGTTTGAGTTAGATTTCTGAACAAACAAAGTGAGAGATGTTTACATGAGTAGGACAAGGTGTAGATATAGACAGGGGAATTCTTGCTGCAGTGTGTTCGGATAGTGTGAATGTTGTAATTTAAATATTTGGCTTTTATAGTAAACATGAAGGTCTATCTTGATTTCTTTTGAGTTGTTCCAAAGTGCTCTGGACATAGGAGAAAAATACTGGCTTTTCCCCCCTGTGTCTATGAAAACCTTTCAGGCTTGAAAAAAATGGACTTTACCACTACACCAAGCAGTGTAGTGGTTTGTGATCCTCTTTAAAGGCAAACATACTGATTTTTTGTGTTAGTGTTTCCTTAAATTCCTTAGGAATTCATGCATGCACACATAATTTGATTGGCATCCAGAAATGGCCTGTGGACTGCTAATTCAGTTTTGCTGCAGGCTCTTCTTCAGGTGAGAGATGTGTGAGAGTTTTTGGTCTAAGCTTTCACATACTATTTAAATTTTACGGCTCTTTTGTTTCATTCAGGTATTAGTACAAGGAGAGCTGAAGTAATGAGAAGTCATCATGGAGGCACAGTCCCATAGCTCAACCACAACGGAGAAGAAAAAAGTGGAGAATTCCATCGTGAAATGCTCCAGTCGAACAGATGTCAGTGAGAAAGCTGTTGCCTCCAGCACAACTTCCAATGGTGAGTAACAGCAGGGATTTACTAGCAGCCAAACCTACGGTAATTTTATGTTCACTGCATTCCTTGTGAATTGAGCATTTGCACCTGGATCAGTGTTTGTTCTAAGGAAATGCTAAAGAAAATGAAGAAAGGGGGGTGGTGGTGGTGGTAGTGGTGGAAAGTGGTAGGACACAAGGCCTGTTTTGGCATCAGGCATAGTCTTTTTCTTCCAGATGTTCTAATTTGAGATGTAAATGTGCTAAGTGATTTATTATAGGAAGTTCCTGTTTTTGGTGTTTTGGAAACTGTCTTGATTAGCCTGGCAGAATTTGCAAGTGCTTTGCATTTAGCCACTGAAATCTCTTATGCTTGTTAAATAATTAGTTATTACAAAAGAGACAGAAGTAGCTCTTTCAGAATTAATGGAAAAGATTCCTTTTCTTCTTTTACAAATAAAGTTGCTCCACAGAAGCTCTGCTGCCCCTTCCTCACCAAAGTTCTGTAATGGCCAGGAGAAAAATATCGAAGAGTGTGTCCTCCCATGAATTAATTTCAAAGTTGTGACTGTACAGCTTGTAGCTTTGCAAAACTGCAGTAGTTTGCTTAATTCACCCCAGAGATTACTTCACTTGACAATTTTACATATTCTCTGCCCCTCAGGAGAGTGGGTAATTCCCAGTGCTGGCCCTTTCATTGTTCAGTGTAAGAGAGGATTGAGTGTATTGGTCCCTTTTAATGCAAAACTCTATTTGCGTTAGGAAAGAAAATAGCAAAGGTGTGTTTGAACCTGTGAATTTTGGATAGCTGCAGTTTAACTGTTGTTTTTTTACACATCAGTCTAATAACGGTTAAAAATTGAGAGATGTCTTTCTGCATAGTTTGGAGTTCAGGTGTATTCCTGGCAAAACATTTTCTGTTCACCTTTTCTGCTTCCATCATACTCACTCATCTGGATTTGTGGTCTAGGTCAGGTTCTCACTTCAATATCTTGAAGAAAGGTTTTTGCTTTCTCAAAGAAACATGTACCTCCCTTTAGACTAAAGCAGAAAATGCATGAATCCTACAGCCTTACTAGAGGGGAATCTCTGTGGGTCAGTAAAATTAGATGGCACATGTCCCAGTATCCTTCTGTATGACTGAACATCAGATTCAAAGCAAACTCAGCACCTGCTGATCTACTGGTGGAGATGATCCCCATGAGAGTATAGAAACTCTTGAGCAGCTATGGAAAAAGTTACATCAGTTTTGTAAGGCATATGAAATGAGATCCTCAGCTGGTGTAAGTCTGTACAGATCCATTGCTGTCAATAGAATTACAGTGGTTTGCATGAGCTGAAGAACTCCCCATTGTATTTTTTTATTTTTTTTTGTAATAGGATTTTCCACATTGGCCCAATTTTTCAAACAGATGCACACTTGAACACATATGCATATTCTTTGAAATGCCAGGGGTTTGTACTCAAACACAATACTGGCACAAGTCCTCTGATTGGGCTAGCTTTAACATTTTAATTAAACATTTAGATTTAGAGGGCTAAAAATATAGCCTTCAGGATATTTATGCTTTATCTGTTTTACCCTGTGATCAAATAATTTTCTTTCTCTATTCTACCTTTTCCCTTTAATGGTAATACTATTTCTTCACTACGTGCAAACTCTCAAGGGCAAATGATTCGAAGACTAATGAATTGTTAGAGTAACTGGAAAGTTTTGTCACTGGAATTGTCTCTCATTGTGGAATGAGATGCTAAACTAGCACACATCTTAAGGCCCGAGGGCTCATTTGGTGAAGATAATGCTTGTTACCTTTTTTTTCAGTGAGTAAGGGTTGATCTTCCTAGTCTTTGCATTTAGGGAAGTCAGCAGTATCTCCAACCTTTGTGTTTCTTGTCTACCTCCATGTATAAGCAAGAAAACGACCTTTAAGAGATACATGGTTGGGCTTCAAAGGGATAAAAGATTCCATTCCTTCCTGGATATAGAAATTCCCTCTTAGTGTAGAAATTTCGTGAAGCATGTAGCAAAACAAATGTTAAATCCAAAGCTTTAGGAACTTAAACATGAGTTTCACTGTTGCAGTGTTTTAAAGTTTTGCTTCTTGCAGAAGTGATTGTCTTGATAATGAATTTTGGTTACAAGGACCAATTTGCATGAAAGTTGGAGCTTACATTGCATTTGCATCTTTTGTTCTTTACTGGTGGAATGAGTGTTACAAGAAGAACTTCATCAGTTGATATAAGACACCACTCCTAAGCGACATGCAGCTTTTGTTGATTCAGTGCCTCTTTTTCTTGTTGAGAGGACTGTGGTAATGTTAAATGGTGTGATTTGCATTTGAATGCTCTGTTAAACAAGGTAAGGTACTCTTAAAAATAACAAAAAGGCAGAATGATTCTTGCTGTTTTTGTCAGAAAACTCTTCTGCCATTGCAGAGCAACATCTGCCTATCATACCAGTGTCACCTAGTAAGCATGTGTAGTATTAGCCCTTCTCTCCTGAAAAACACAGTAAACAGCAGAGAAAATTACCGAAGTTTGCAGGTTAATGTACTTCAGTGACAGGTCTCTGAGGTGTCATGGGGAAACCCGTGTTTTCTCAGTACCTTTGCTGTCTTCTGAGCGAGTCAGAATTTGGATCATAAGCAGATTGAGAGCTGTTACTGGTTTACTGCAAAACTCACCATGCGGAAAAAAAAACCAAAGAAAATATCTTCATGTCCACAACTCATCAAAATAACATACCTTGTAGCAGAATCTATGTTAAAAGGAATATTGAGTTTTAAATCACATGATGTGCGAACTGTTTTTTGAAGAACATGGTGTAAATCTAGGTGCAAGGGAAAGTGGGAAAGGTGACATGGGAGGGCAGCTTAACTGTAAATATTCAATGCAGGTTATGAGGCCCAGACTTGTGGGTGCCCTTTGGAAGGTTCCATCTGCTCTACAGACTCAAAGAATAAGCAAACGTGGGCTTTAGTTCACATGTTATCCTCTTCTGCTGAGTTTCTGTCATTACTTAATACAAAAACGATTTCTGCTTCCCTCACCTAACTACAAACTCTGACTGGATTGCTAAGATGCTTGCGCTGTGTTAGATTAGGTGACAGTGTTTCCATTATAAACTCCTAATTTCAAGGATTTATAGCTAAGCCATTAAAATGTGCTCCAGGCTGAAACATGTGGGGAAGGTTTTAGTGCTGGAGCAAATTAAAACATCTTTTAAAATACATATGATCAAAAAAGTAAAAAAGAAAAATTCATAATTGGTAATAACTAAAAAATCTTTGCTGCATTTTGATTCCGAGTGGGACTTTGTAATTTAGGACTACTCTTACTTTGTTTTGAATTAATTTTTGCAAGATTTTGATTTTTTTTTCCTCTACTTTGTGTTTCATGTTGTGTATCTCAACCAAACTGCACACAGTTTACTAGGATACATTTCTTTGCAAATTGTTCCTTTTACTCCTTCTTTGCTATTTTTACTGCTAGGCTAATATCCAAGGGGGAGGAACTGCTAAAGAAAACTGCTAATGGAGATGTTAACTCATGCAACAGTCACCAGGATCTCCAACATTTGTGTTTCTTGTCTACCTCCATGTATAACCAAGAAAATGACTTTTCAGAGACACATGGTTGGGCTTCAAAGGCATAAAAGATTTAATTCCTTCCTGGAGAGAAAAATTCCCTCCCTGGAACATTTACCAAAACAAATGTTAAATCAAAAGTTTGTGCTAGGACATAAAGTAAGATTCATATTTCTCATGATTTGATAGCTTCAGACTGATCTGCTTTGACAGAATAATAACAGCAAATGTTTTCATGTCATGACTATGTTGCTGGTGTTACACTGGAGCAATGAGGCCAATGTCCCTGACCACTTTGCTACCACAGTGCTGTGTTGTTGGGCCTTAGCTTCTCACACGAGTGAATTCCTGCCTCTTTTTTTGAGACAAAGCGGCATAAGACCCTGTTCCCAGCCGTGTCAGCGCATGGATTTTGGTCATCATCCTGAAAGCTGCTGCATGCACGCACAGGTTTCTATCAGGTTGCACGAGGAATTGCTTTCTGAAGAGAGTTATCCATTGATAAACTCATTGCAATTAGTTTTGTCCTCCCTTTGGAGGGCCTTCACCTGGTGTTGCAAGTCTTGAAACCTGCTTTGCTAGTCCTCTGTCAGATAACACAGTGCCTTCTGTAATTCCAAGTAATCCCAGAATTAAAACTGCAGAAGTCTGCCCAGTGACCTGCCTTGCTGAAGTGTGGGGGCTTGATCTTGGCTATTCCTCATGTGGCTGTGCCAGCGAATGCCAGGCTGTAGGGCGAGCAGCGTGCTGGCAGCCCGGTGTGCGGGCAGCGCTCGGGATCAGGGGCACGCCAAGTCTGTGTCAGGCTGAGCACTGAGCTGCCAAAGCAGAGAGCTCTGATCGCTCTTCTCCCTGTGATGCCCAAGCTGCTCTAGGACCCTCCTGCACCCCAGCATGGGGAGTCGCCAGCCTTCCCCGGTCTCAGCTCCAGTCCAGCAAGTGCTCATGTGAATTCCTTGCTTTACACAGAGGAATGGTTCTGTCGGACCCAGTGTGAGCGTCTGCGCGCTTAAAATGAGGCGGTCGCATAATGCTTTGCCAAGGCTGACTGCTCCCATTCTGTGCTCTGCTTTGTAGGTGAATCAGGTTTACTGCTGGGAGGTGTTGACCAAAAAACCCCACGCTAACCTAACACAGCCCTCAGCTATATGCAATTTACAGATTTTCGCTTTATTTTCCAAAGAGTAGAGTGTATTTCTGTGATGGATGAATTAATATTTTACAAGTCAAACCTGTGCTTTGTGGCATTGCTTGAAGAACATTATAGGATTATAATATTGTGTTAAACCCTGATGTGTATATACTGTTTGGCTCCTGAGTTTTGTCAGTGACTAAAATGCTTTCCCCTTTTGCACATTTTGGATCTAAACTGCTGTTTTTAACGTTGTGTTAAAACAATGCAGTTATTGTATAGGGACTCCTTTAGAGCCTGACAGGCAAGCAGTTATTTTCAGTTTGATGTGTTTTGTCTAGTTTTTGACCTATGAGCTCGTTCCAGTGTAATTTGATATTTCTTATTAACCTATTACTCTGCCTTAAAAAAACCCAAAAACTAAACTAATTATAAACGTATGTAGGTTGTGGACTTGACTACTAGACTACCTTTATCAGAATTAGATAGTTATTGAGAACATACTTTAAAGTGATAGAAAGCAGAAATTATTATCTTAATGGTAATGTAACCTAAAACCAAGCTTGATAGATGAATAAATGAGAGGAAGTTCATTCATCCACTTTGATTCTTTATAAAGAAGAGCCAGCTTCATTTAGATCTTTTTTTTTTTCTTCTTCTTCTTAGTAGTTCTTTCAGGGTGGAATGAGGCAAGTGTTCACCAATCTGCAACCCCATAAGAATCACGTTTCTTATCTAAACTTTCAGTTAGTTGCTTGTCCTCCTGCATGCTTTCAGGGTCACCATAAAATATGTGAAAATGGATATTATGATATCCATTCTTGGCCCCCTTGTTGGACTGGTGTGCTCAGATTCCCCTTGAAAAGTAAGGGTTCAAAAGAGGTTGTAGGCATCAAGAAATATTGCCTGTACTATTTTAGTGGCCTGCAAATTGAGTCCCAAATTGGGTATAAGACTTGATTTTGCAAAGTGACTCCTGAAATCAAAGGGGATGGAAGGGCCCTCTTATTTTCTTACTTTCATGCCAAGGAGGAAACAACATCCTGCAGTACTGGATATTGCAAGTGACCATCTTCAAAGTATAGGTTTTTCAGAGGGTTTTGTTTTTCAGCAAGACAAATATTGCAAGTAATTCCTATCTGTAATGGTGGAATACAGCAGCATGAAAAGTGAGAGTAGAATGGTCACATGCTGTAGAGCAGAAAAGTACCCTTCTGTTCTATTAATTGTGGCCAGGTCCTAAGTGAATAAATGGAGGGAAGGTACCTCTCCTTGGGGAGGATGAACTCTCCTGATGCTTGAAGTATTGGAGGTTGTAATTAAGTGGGGACTGCATGTCTTGGGATATTGTAATCTGATGTGAGTAGCTGATTAAATACATGTTCATTCAGAGTAATGCACCTGTGGTACTTTATGCTTACTAGTTTCACTCATCAAGTTAGAGTTTAGTGTAGACTGTAATAACTCATTCTGCCTGATACTATTTTCGGTGTTCCTCAGTGAGCCAGCCCTGCCCCCTTACCCTGCTCTAAACCCACCCATCTGCAAATGCAGTAGAGTATTGCTTCATTATTCTGCTGAGATTTTGCTCCTTTTCTTCCCCCTTCTCTCCCCTCCCTGTAGTAGTTAATAGTGTAAGGGATATTAAATGTCAATCCTCCTGTATCCCTTTGCAAGTTCCAGAGAGAGATGATTGAGTGGCTTATCCTCGCAATCACTGTAATCAGTAAGTAATGACTTAACATCCTGCTGGATAACACGAGGTGGAATTGGGAGAAAACATTAGCTAGCAGCAGAAGTTTGCCACCTGGACGAGGTGGAGGTTAAATTTAGGGAATTATACACTGGGGAGATGTTTTTCTTCCTGAAAAACAAAACAACTCCCTCCCCCCCCCCGCCCCCCAAGCAACTGTATTTCGTTTGTACCTGATATAATAGTTAAAAGGTTTAAAATGGGTTTCTGCAGTATGGCAGCTGTGCCGTGCTCTGTAGCATGTGCTTTGCAGGAGTCCAGTATCCATCAAATCTCAAAAGTTCAGGCATTGCAGCCCGCAGTACTGGGGAAGAGGAAGAAACCAAGAGGTTTGATTTTTGTTAAGAAAAAGGCTGCTGGCACCTGAAGCTTCAGTGATACTGTTAGCTTTCCAGAAAAGGGCTTGATTACTGCTGTTAACTGCTGTCCTCTGGGGAAGATACCCTAAAAGTGGAAGGACCTCCTAATGACCTTTCACTGCTGTGCCAGTCTGTGCCAAAGCGGGGAGACTGGATGACAGCAGCATGGCTGCTCCAAGCAGTGGAACCTTCCTTCCTCCCTGCCGCGGGAAATGGTGTCAACAAACAGTCCTCCCCAGGGGGCTGGGTAGAATTGGATGGGCTCTAAAAAAATTAAAGTAGAAACCTCTCATATCTGGGTCCTGAAAAAGAGCACAGATTTGGGTTTCTGGAAATGAAGGAGCGATGTGGAGTAACTCTTCTTAAAGTAAAGAAAAGGAAAACGTAAAAATCCTTCTAATTGACTGAAAACTAAGCGATCCCTCTGGCAGGCACAGTCTTCGGCTTTACGACTTAAGCTGTGTAAATTAAGGCAGTTGCAGTAATTAAATTACTTAGCAGGTTTTCAAGTGGCATTTGTCTTTTCTCTTCTAGATGTTTTCTGTTTCATATCTGTCTCCAGTTAAGAGAAAATAATCAAGCATCAGTGGTGCCTTTGATTATATTTATTTATTTTTATTTCCAGAAGATACAAAACCTCATCTTGGCTTAGTAGAATTAGTAGAAATTGTTACTAAACACATATGCCAATAGGTGGGAAAAGTATGCTTAGGCTATGGCATGTGATTATGTAAAGAAGGTATGTATTAAAACTACATTCTTTGTATTCTTTCCAAGCCATACCTCATTATTTTGGGGTGAGGGTGGGAGGAGAGGGATATGCATTCTTTTGCCATCCTAACTAAGGGGGAATAAGATGGATTTTATTGCTGTGTTATTATCTTGTTTCCCATTGAAAGTCTTTGCCTTTGATGTATACTGCAAGTGGTCACAATTTAATTTGCAGATTCTGTTTTTGTTCGTAGGGCGGGCAATTCAGAAAAATGTTAATTTACTTGTAAATGTGATCTGGACCTACTGATGAATGTATACTTCAAGTGTGCTGAGGCACTTTGGAAAAGAGAAATACACAGGAAATACTGGGTTTTGTTATTATTATTATTATTTTTTAATTTTGCTTGTAAGGCCTTATGGGTCACATTATCAAGAAGCAGTTCCTAATCTTGTGCCTGCAGTCTGCTGGAGTCTTACTACACAGGAGCTGTGTGTGCACAGTCTTTGCACATGCCAACTGCTTTAAATACGCTGGTTTCCATTTCCATATTAATTTAATTCAACTTTTCGTGCATGTTCCATGTGCAGCCAAGTGGAAATGTGGAAAACTTAAGTCCCACGCAAGCAATATCTTGAAAATGTGCCCAGATATCCCGAACTATTTTTTTTATTCTGCTTAATAGAACAGACTTCTGTTGATGGAGTTTTTCCTAAGATGAGATGATAATAAATCGCTGAAACTTAAGTTAGTGTTACAAACTGCTCTCTCTCTCTCAGTCTCTCTCTGTCTCCCTCTGTCCCTGTCGTGTGCTTGCTTTTCTCTTCTTTTCCAGTGTAGGGGTTCATACATGACAATAGAGGATTTTGTAGAAAAGTTCCTTCTGGGCCTGACTGGTAGTGTTTTCCCCTCCTCCTGGTCTCTCTCTTTTCTTCCCTTCTTTCTCTCCTTTCTCTTCTCTTCTCTCTTTCTCTCTCTCTTTTTTTTTTTTTTTCCCCCCCTCTCCTTTTTTTTTCTTTTCCTTTTTTTTTTTTTTTTTTCTTTCCCTTTCTTTCTTTTAGTTTTCAGAAAGTTGAGTTCCATCCCAATTACTAAATCTTCGGAGACCATTCCCACATGGTTCTGTAAATGGTAGCTTCATCCTGAGTTCTTTCATCTCTTTTCCTGCTCTCCTGGCTTGACAGTTGAAAAGGTCTGACTGTGCCACACAATGGTTTGATTGGTTTCTCTAGGGGAGGCTTTACCCTGCCTCATCATTCGCCAGGCAGGTGGACCAGAAAGTCTCTTGATTCTTTTGTTGCCTCTCAAAGTCCGAGGTCTTTGACTGAATAAATCCTCCGTCATGGGATAATTTGCTAAAAGGAGACTGAAAGATGTGAGAGAAAAGCCTCACTACTTGGGTGCTGAATTAATGAAATAACTGGGCCTTGGAGTTTGCAATTGAAAAATCACCAGGAATGCAATGGGTGGAGACAGGCTTCAGAATGCAAGCCCGTTACTTCCCTGTAATAAACTATGAGAGCTTTAAATGATACTAATAAATACAGCGGCTCGCCTGGCCGCCTCCGATTATTTGCATTTGCAGCCCTGTTCGGTGGGGGAAGCCCGAGCAGAATAAAAGCGGTTTTGGTGCAGCGCCTAGTTAGTCATTAGATTATTACGAGGGGCTGGAAAGAATTCCATATGACAGAACTAGGGTTGAGTTAACACAGGACGAAAAGTAATTTACAGATAGGCTGTCCTCAGCCATCTTCGTAGCCCCTGATAAGGTTTCATTTCAGAATGGATAGGCGACATTTCCACTTACGGGCCCATTCTGCGACACCTGTGATAACAGCTTCTGGATCCTAATTGAAATTGGTTTCAAAATGGATTTTCACTTTTCTCTGTCTGTGGAAAATATTGAATGGACTCAGAGCTGCCACAGAGAATCCCAGACCTTGGAAAATGGAGCAAGAAGCCGGGATCATCTTTCATAACTCTGTCGATGATATGACAGTTTTGTTATCTGTCCTATTAATGAAATCATTGATCACCTGATGAGGGAGATAATAAACTACATTTTTGCTGCTGTTCAGGAAGCTCAATTAGATTTTTTTAAAATACAGATGGGGGAAAACCAAGCCAAAACAATGGAGTGAATGTTTTCCACGTCTGTTTTCAACTTTGCTTTTCGTGAAGATTTTTAGATTGAAGAAGTCTCTGAGGCTGTAAAATGCTGACTGCAGCCTGAGCTTAATGAAAGTAAAAAGAGAAAAAAAAATAAAAGCAAACCTGGTGCTCATGTTAAGACTTGGTCATTGTTTTTTGTTTTTAACAATCCGCACTAAGTAAATAACACTTAAGTCCTAGTAAGTGCCATGGAAACTCAGATGAACTGAGAAACAATGGAGCTCAATTTTAGCTGAAGTGGGATTAGTGATCCGGACTTTCTGAATGCCCTGATGCGGACAAAGGCCGGTGCTAAGTGTAGCGAACACTTGCCGTGAGGCTGGTTTTCCTGAAAATTAGTTGTTCTTTACAAACAGGCATCAGCCTTTAGTTATTAAAGCTTCTCAGGCAGTTTGGAAAAATTAACTTACTCTTTTTTTTTTTTTTTTTTTTTTGGGATTGATAAGATTTTTAAATTCAAGCAAAAATAATAAGCTGCCTGCTTGGGCTAAAATGTTTGTGCAGACTTTTCTCAAAACCTTTCAGGTTTTATTTTCAGTGTTTTCCTTCACTGTTTTCTAATTATTGGGGAAAAAGATAAATCTCTTGTTTGTGCTTGGTTGCTCTGGAATGTGTGCTGTATTCGTTGAGGAAGGTGGGAAGGGATAGCTTTTATGAAGAGAGATGCCGGTGACTTCTCATATTTCACTGTGAATTGTATCCTAGGTGTTTCTTCAGTCCCTTCACTGGTGTGGGTCAATCTATCCCCCTTTTTAAGCTTGAAAGGGGAGCTCTGATCAAAGGCTTGAATGATGTCACTGATCTCTGGTGATTGATTAGGAACAGAAGTTCTGGAGCATTTTGCATGTCCGCCTTCTCCTTATCACTTCAAATCCATTAGTGCCTACCCATTAGGGTAGCTTTCAATCAGGGGAAAAATAACCCACGCTTTTTTATATATATATATACACACATATATATATATATATATGCGCCCCTCATGTGTAGTATATATAGAGAAAAGGAACAGGAGAGTGTACAGGCTTTGTGTTCTGAGTTTTAAATGTATTTTTCCTTTTTGTAAAAGAAAACTATTTTTATTGGGCTTTGTTGATACATTAATTGCTGAACTCTTCGATGCAATTCTCCTCTGTTCTTCTGCAGCAGCTTTCACAGATGCAAATCCACATAGGTCTCTGTTTTCAGTGGATTTTGGGCTGCTTTACCTTCATTTACCGTAGTTTTCCCAGAGAGGAATGTTGCCCCGGCTTGTTATTTCTTTGCTGTGCCTGTGACACACAGTAAGATCCACTCTGTGTGTCAGTTGTTTAGAGGTATTTTTTTAATTAGAGATTGAAAAATAAATATTTTAAATGTGCATGTCTTGGAAGTTCAGAGTTAGCAAGAATGTACGTTGAGCTGTTAGGAGAAAAATTATTTTGTTGGTTAGGGAGGAGCATTCCTCCGACTCTTGGTGGTGCGGGAGGTCAGGCAGTGGGGTTTGCTTGTGTGTGTAAGGGTGCTGTGTGTCAGCAAGCAGGACAGAGCTTGGCTTCACTGTGGTATGGATGAGGAAGATGGTTGGTGTGAAGCTGGGGCCCACTCCTAAATATCCCACTTGAACAGCAGATTGGGATTTAAATAAGAGACTTAAAAATTCTGCACAGTCTTTAAATATCTTGATTTAATTAATATTCTGGTAAATTAAAGCTTTCCGTACATACGATAATTCCAAATGGTAATGTTATTTTTGTCTCTCTCTTTTCCCCTTTCTTTTTGGTAGGTTGGTTCATTTCTGTCTCTCAAATCTCCTTCCCTCTCTCTTCTACTGTTGTGCATTTCACACCAGGAGATGACAAGTCTTGTGATAGCAGCAGAAGCAATTGAAAGAAAATAAAAAGAGAGTTCTTTTTCTCTGGTGCTGGCCCATGAACATACCGTAAAAATTGGATTAGACACACCTAGAGTTGGGATTGATTGCATCTTGAATGGGAAATTAGAACATCTGAAAAATTCCTTTTTGGATGGAACAGAAGCACAAGAAGGAAAAGTTGGATGGAAACCAGAGAAGAACTGTAAATCACTATTAAAGTTACTTCCTATGGTTTACCATTGGCTGTCAAAGAAAATTGCCTGAGGGTTGTTTATAGCTAATTCCCTCTATAGAAAACCTCAATTTGTGGACTGGCCTCTGAACAGGATTGATAACTGTTTATAGACCAGGATGGGTATCTAAAGATAACAGATAATGCAAATGAGCCTTTTTTTGATAAGCCAGGGAGGCAATTATGGATACAACTTGGTTGATGGATTTTAGAGAGCCTTTTCACAGATTATAGATGATTTTTCTTTTTTTTTCATTATAGTTTTCTTAGCTGTGTTAGGAAAACAAAATCTAAGTCCTTCAAATAGAACTAGAAAGATAGAGTGGCTGATATAAACACCTTTTCTACCACTCGTAAACATAGCGAATTTGATTAAAAAAAAATAGGCAGTCCTCAGCCTTCTGTGGGAGAAATATGATTTGATAAAAACGCATGTTTAATATTCAATTTACAGTTTCATCTGAAGCGTGTAAACCTAGATGTCCCACGGGAGTTTACAGCCCACTCGAACTTTAATTCAGATAAAATGCTCCCCATAAGCTGTCTTCCTGCTTTTATTTTTGAATTTGTGTTTTTGCTGGAGAGCAGGAGGATGGAGGCTCGACCCTGCAAGTTGCTTAAGGCTCCCTGGGGTGCTCAGTACCTATAACAATTAAGCCTTTAACCCTGGGCAAAGCTGTGTGGAGTGGGCTCCTGAGGAAGATGCACCATGTGGCTTATCTCTCTCTGCTCCACCAATCTTCTCCCCATTGGAAATGCCACTGGGAAGCCGCAGCTTCTCGCAGCCAGGAGACCTGTGGCTGGGGATGTCTGAGGGGAGGCTTGGTCTGCTCTGCCCACCTCAGTGCCAGCAGTCTGAGCCCGCTGGTTCTGTGTGTCACTGGGGTGTCCCCTGCCCCAGGAGTGTGTGCTTCCCTACCCCTTGGGGTTTGTGGGGCTGCCCCACAGGGGCAGAGCTGCCTGCTCCCTGCAGCTTCGGGACAGCCATCCCGTTCTGGGGTAAGGGCTCAAAATGGGGGAGTAGGACTCGCAGGGTCCACATCCATAGTGAGATGGGTGAGACAAAAATAAACCTGTAAATGGTCATAATTTTGTGTTGTTCTTCAGTGGTAAAACTGAGGTTTATTTCATTTAAGGCTCCAGTCCACAACTCACTGAAATACTGAGAAGATTTTTAGCAACTCTAAGTAGTCCAGGCTTTAGATATTTAATCCTGTGTCGCTTCCCAGTCACCTTACTCCAGGTCTTTTTAGTTGGTTTCCATCAGTGGGGCATCTGAGCTTCTGACACCCTTGATCACTGAATTATAACCTTCATCTCTGCAAGCTGATATCTCAGGACCTATTCCTGGAAATGTGCTTTCTTTTGCAAATGTCTGATTTGCAAGCTCTTCTGTATGATCAGAAAAAAAATACAAGAATAACTGACTTAATTTCCATGCAGTTGTAGTAAGTACAGTGACTCCTTGCAGTTTTAGCTGCTCCAGGTTTCAGGGATTTGTTAGGATAAAACTTCGTTTCTGTTGTGGAGCCATTGGCAGAACTGCCATTGACTCCTACTGGAGCAGCATGGGAATCATTTTATTTTAGTTGATACTTACATATTCAGTCACAGGCTAGTATAAAACTGTTCTATTTTTCACAGCTGTTTTCAGTACCTCTATAATGGATCACACCTCTAAACTGGAAAGCAAAACTGAAAACAGCACAGTTTTGCTCTGAGAAATAGCGGACTTCTATGCTGTTATCTGAACATTATTTTAAACTTCCTTTTCTGAATATGTCTATGATTAATTATTTCTCACCTTCAGAGACTTTTGGCTGAAGAGTTAGAGTGAATGGACATTGACATCTTTTAAACTCCAGGAAGAGTACAGGATCACAGTGACTGCCAAAAAAAATTCTTCTGGAGTCCCTCAGGGGCTTTCTCCCAATTTCATTCCCAACATTCATCCCAGCCTAATTTGATGTCATGTTTGCTAAGTATTAGTCAAGGAAAAATATTTATGGCAGGTTTTATTTTCACTTTTATGTGTATCAGCATTTTCTGACAGTCTCCCTGAACTTAACATATCTGTTTCAATACACCATTTTGTTTGCTGACATGATGGAGGTTGATGTTGCATTATATACAAGTGGAAACAATTTAAAAATCCTGTTCTCATCTTTGAATACTTTCTCTTGATTTTTCAGAGGCTAGAGGGAGGCAGGTTGGTTTTGTTAAAAGTAATTCCTGAAGACCTGTTTCTTCAGCCATCTAATATAGGACAATTAAAGCCTTACATTTGTTTCCCTTAGTGCCACAGATTTATTTATTTATTTTCTCTGAGGAACAACCTCAGTATGAAGAATACCTAAACATCTCAAGTAATAAAAATATTTCAAGGGGCTGTGATTTATTGTTGCATTTGTCTTCTAAGCTCAAAACAGATGCTTAAAATAAGCCTTCTTTTAAAAAAGTAATGTTTATTAGGGAACAAGAACAAGGACAACAAAAATTCCACTAGATATTTACAAGAGACAGAGAAAGAGTGAAAGAAATGAAGAAAGGCAGGACCTAAAGAAAAAGGAGGAAGAAGTGGTGTGAAGGAAAGAAAGAAAAAACTCTCCGCTCCTTTGTGGTGCTCCTGTTTAAACAGATTTTAAAATTTTTGCATTGTTGTTCATGGGACCAGTACTTTAAGCGCAGAGGTGTAAGAGCTTGTTTGTAGGCACAAGGTAGTGGATACACAGATTTTTTGTAATACGTGAATCTCAGAAAAACATTGTATTTCCGACTCTTTAATTATGGGGGAAAATGTTACCTTTAGACATAAATGTTAGTCATGAAGGTAGGGAAACAGGAGCTTTATGTTTGAGCGCCTGAACATAATTAAGTCTGCCTCTTCTGTGTTCTCAGTTGGCCAGGCTTACTGGTTTGGATTTACATTGCTGACCCTCCGAGATACGGAGACTGGTTAAGTGAAGGCAGAAGCTCAGCCCAATGCAAGAACAGAGCAGGACATGGGCATGGTGTTAACTGATGACTTTTTGCAGTCCCAGATAGGTCAGACTTTACGGCTGGGCCTCTCTATAAATGGGATTGCCTTGAGCATGTTGCTCAGCAGGGGTGTCATGCACATCCCTGGGGTCTGCAGGTCTCAGAGATGGTCTGGCTGTGCGCAGTATTGCCTTGTACAGATGCTTCTGGTTTTCCAGGCATCTTAGCTACTGTGGAAATGAAATCCTTGGCAGTTTGGTTGTGAGAGCTCCCTGTCTTGCAGGATTAAATCTGTTTTAACATGGGATGTACCTAAACAATGAGAAATTTAAACAAAAGCCTTCATTTTGTTGGGCTTTTGTTTGGTTCAGTAATAAAGGGAGCAGTGCAATTGCTTCTACTCAGTTCTCCTGGAGGAGTTGCAGAGGGCAGCAGTGTGTACATCTCAGGCTACCAAGCTGCAATTCAAAGAGTGAGTGTTCAGAACTTAGCTGCAGTTAATTCTTCTTTAAAATGTAAAGATTCCTTGAAGCTAGGGAGGTGTTAAGTAAAGTAAAGGCAAGTCATGAAGAGGTATGAAATGATCTCACTGCAAATCTGTTTCCCAGGTTTCTGTCCCTTCAGGTTGTACACTTCTTTTGCTTGTTCTGGAGGTCAAGCAGAATCAGTTTCCAACCTGAAAAGTGAGACATAACCTGGTAACATTGCTCCTTCATCTACTTTTTTCTAGTTTTTTTCAGTCTAAATTTTCTGTTAAGAAGAGAGCAGGGACTTGGCTTATGTGATTACTACGATGTGGTCCCAATTTATTTCAAGAAATGGAACTGAAAAGGAAAAATGGAAGAAGCCAGAAAGGGAAAAGGAGATTCCACTTAGAGTTCGCAGTACTGCCATCAAACTTCTTGTTTTGTTTTGTTTATTTTTTTTTTTTAATAGTTGGGATCTGGTAAGCTATTTTTGCTTTTTAAAAACACTCAGATGGTTTCTATTAATAAACATGTTTATGTTGCAGTGCTTGAGGTGAATGAAGGCAGGGGAAAAGGAGGAGGATGTTTTACATTTCAGTGTTTTAGGAAATAAAAATTAGCAAATGCTAATAGGTGCCTGTTCTTTCCCATTCTCTATTAAAACACATGGGATGTGAATCAAATAGTTTTATTCAGCACTCAGCATTTTAGCTACCTTGAAGTGGGAGACTGCAGGCAGTTGGATAAATTCTCTGGAAAGTGGCCCAGTTTCACTGCTGCTTATATAATCTTGCCTGTATCCTCTGGGGAATATTGTTTTGTAACATGTCCTGTCAGGATGAGTATCCCTATGTTCCCTTTAGCACTGGGATGCCAGAAGTGGATGAGAGGTGGTGGTGATTTTGACTGCTGTCTCTTCATTTCTCTCTCTCTCTCTCCTTTCTGGGGTTAATAAGAGTCAGTCATTAGGAACCTTTGCCAAATCAGGGTGCTGCCTCTCTGTTTTGCTGTCATCTGAAAATAACATGCAGTGTACATTACTCTTGATAAGCAGTTATGGTTGAGTTAAAAATTATTTTGCAATTGCTATGGTTTTGAAATTGCCTAAATGATAGTTAAACTTGTTGTGGAGCCAGCATAATTAAGGATATGTAAGTGAGTCCCTTATTAGACCGCCTTCTTGTTGAGTTTTAAGAAGCAAGTCATCACAACTTGTTTATATTACGCTGGTGTTTTATCTCTACAGATGTGTGTTCAGCTCTTGGCTGTACTACACAGTTAAGATGGGATTTGAGGTCTCGTCCTTACCTCTTTTAGGTAGCTGTTCCTGTCAGAAGGAAATGCCTGAGAGTTTCACAGTTTCAATACCAGAGCTGTAAATTCACTGTGAGGGCAGATGAGATGGTTGTGACTCTGTAAGCACTGCAGACTGGGCCTTCTTGTCTTTTGTCATGGTGGTAGGACTGGGAAACACCTGTTTATGGAGACATACACCTATTTTTCTCTTAGGAACACAAATGCAAATTTCTTACTGCCACCTGTAGACAAGCGCATGTTGGGTGGCACCTACACATGTTCCAGTTTACCACTGCATCTTTCTGCTTGGGTTTAATGCAAAACATTTGAAGTCATGATCTTAAAAGTCTGTACCAATAGGTAGCATTCTAGCTTCATTACCTGTGGGCCTAATTTTATGTCAAGATTCGCTGGCAGCTTAGCAGAAAACACTTCTTCCTGGGTACTAGGTCTGATGATGCTAGTTATTTGCATTTTATAGTGCTTGTTAAGGGCTGGAATGCCCTGAGGCCTTCTGAGGCTTGGAGTGATGAGAACAATACATCTTATGGCACATTTCAGAGCAAAAAAGTAATCTATTAGGTTACTCATGATCCATAGAGATGTTTAGCATGAAGATTCTCCCATGCAGAGCTCTGCTGAGACAATAAGCAAGCTGTACAGAGGAGCAGGTCTGTTGAGGGCTGTGTAGAGAGTAAGCTAGGAAGTGGGTTGGGTAACGACAGTGGTCACTGAGCTGAGGGGACACAAGTCATCTCATGGGGTTGTATAGCAGTCACTTCTGTTCTCTAAATTCCTTGCTGTCTCCCTGACTGGTAGGGTCCATTTATCTTCCTTGAGAAGTCCCTTTTGTTCCTTGCCTGAAACTCTCTAAACTGAGTGGTAGAAGTTTCGTTGTGTTGGGCTTTCTCAACTGTGGTTAATCCAGCCTTTTTATTGTAAAACTAACTTGAAATAGTGATACCTTGAAGATATCTACTACTATTACCTGAACTAAAAATCCCAGATCTATATAATATAAAGTTATCTTTTGGACGCTGTTGTGTGTTATTTACGTAGGCTGCTGCTACCCTGATACCATTTATATGTGTGTCTTCTGATGGGACAGGGATGTTGTATGTAAAATGCCTATGTAAGAGTAGAGTTATAGCTTGGATGAAATTAGAGGAGAATCTCTTGACTTCTTTTCATCGCAGATATAAGAGAAGATTTCTCTCTTAAGATTTACAAGGTTGAACAAGCTAGAATAAAGTGGCAGGTGTCATTCTGAACCCATGAGTCTGCTCTCATGGTGGAAGCTGTCATTCATATGGCTTTTGCATATGCTCTGGGAGTTGCTGTTAAGTCAATATTTACTTCTCAGGGAATAAATGCCAGAGCTGTGTCTGAGAACTGCTACTGCTGCATCAATGAAAGAGTTATTTGCACAGATTCCTGGAGTTGTAGAAGAGCTGTGATTATGGGCTTGTGCTAAGTAGCTGGAAATAAAAACGGTTTTTCTCAGCAGCTCTGTATAACTGTCCAGATTTACAAAATGTTGCACAATCTATCTCTAATATTTCACAAACAGCTTTCTAAGCTGTTTTAACTAGTAGCCTTTACATATAGACTGTGTTTGGTTGGAGTAGGAGTCTCTCCCAGCAGAAACACAGTGTCTTTCACTAAGATAACAAAGGTCTGACAAGAGGTAGGATGTGTGTGAGAAAGTTGCAATATGGTTTTGTCCGAAGGCTGTAACAATGCTCTTTTTTTGTGTCAGATCACCATTCTTTTCCTGGGGAAGCCACCTGTGCAGCATTTACGCAGGTTCTCTGCCAAGGGTGGGAGTGGGCAATCTGCAGGTGCAAATGTGTGCTGCAGGGGCATAACTGTGCAGGGCACACTTGCCATGCACTTGCCTTCATGCATATATACATTCCTAGTCCCTCCTTTGCTTCCTGCAGAATCTGGACACCACTTCACAAGTCCACAGGAGGTAAGCTAGTGGTTACGCAGTATTTAACCTCTGCATTTTGTGGGAAGCTTAAAAGTCTTCTGGGAAAGAGGCTGTAGTGTGAGGCTGCCCATGCCTTCTCCCTCTGCCTATAAAGCCAGGCAGAGCATAACCTCCTTGGAAACTGGAGACTTCTGTGGAGTTTAGGGCCTGATCCACAGTGTATTGAGGTCAGTACCTTCCTAATGGGCTTTGGCTGAGTCCCTATGAGAACAGGAGTAGTTGGCCCACAGAAAGGATGCTAACCCACTTTCCACACTTGCCTCCTCACCACTGAAGGAATCAGTGGGGAAAAGCATGACTTTTAGTGACTGCTGATTATAAATAATTAGGAGTCATTCAACATTTAGGCTAACATATTTAGGTTGTGATGTGTTTTGCATTTATTAAGTGTTGGCTGCTCTCCTGTGGCTTGGTGTCTTTGCTTAGTTTCTCTCACCAATTCCTTGTATAAACACTGGGGGATAGATGAGAAGACAGGCCCCCAGTTTGAATGCTTTGGCATCCCATGCTGGCTGGCTGCTGTGCAGGCCCCTTTAGTGCTCTGTTTTCTTATGGAACTACTTATTAGGAAAGTGTTGAATTTTATCTTCGGTGCTTGTGTTTAGCTTAGCATTTAGGATTTTGGAGGAATTTGGAGGAAGAATTATTAGTCTGTAGGTGATGCAGAGCAGAGAGCTTGGATAATTCAAACAGCATGGTTTGTTGAAGCATGTAACACACTGAAATGTAGTAAAGCCAAAGATTTCTCATTTGTAACACAGGGTCCAGTAAAAGTCTGCCAGTCCATATTGCAGACATGGTGCACTTTTGCACAACTGTGAGTATATTTTTTATTCTTTGCAGATCACGTAACAAAAGGGTAACAGATACTCAGGCAAGAACTTTCATGTGCTGTTTACTGTAATATAAAATTAAAACCTGTAGCATATGTTAGTTTTTCAGGCAAATAAGTTAAAAATAAAAAAAAAAGAAGAGGAACACCTCAAAGGCTAGATGTCAGCATTTATATGTATGAAGGAGAATTTTTAACAAGGAAAAAATGAAAAAAATCTGGATTTGCACTTCAGAAATGGTATTGTCTTCATCCAGTTCCTAAATGTGAAGCTGAGGTGAAACTACACAGCTAAACTGTGATGTGACAAAAGCAGTGTATAACCTCTTCAAAGTCTATATAAATCAAACCTTTAACCTACTGCCTTTAAAAGGGAATGCCTAGAGGATGCTTTTGTGTAACACATTTTTTATATTCCATTTAAATGTAGATTTTTAGGGCCTTTAGTATAGTGGTGCATCTTTTGCAATGAAATGTTAATCAGGATTCTTTTGTAGTAACTTGGTTGGAAGATAAAATATTTAGTACTGTTGTATATTGAGCCCACATTTCTTATGCACACTCACATATACAGTCTGTCTCCCCTCTTCTCTTCTTCTCTTCCCTCCCCCCCCCAGCCCCAGCCTTTCATAGTTGTAAGGAAATATTTCAGTTAATATTTGGAGAACTGATGTGTGCTTTCCATTACTGGTAACTGGAGCTGGTTACATTTCCAGCAGACTGCTAGTAGAGAAGTGTAGTACTTGGGTGACTGAATGCAGTTAATGAAAACAATTTTTTCTGTCTCTAGACAAATTTTTGCTGAGAAAACTCCTGATATTGGAGATCTGGGCTTGTATTTCCATTGATTACAGTAATTCTCAACCATTAGGTTGTACAGCCACACAGATTGTTAAGGATTTGGTTTGTAATGCTGTAACCAAAATTCAAGGTATGTCCTGAAGCACACACAGCTGCTACTAGGACTTGAATTATACAAGTTTTTGAATGTGAGTTGTATGCATATACACACACATTCACAGGTTGAGGGCTTGAATAATCAGTTTATTTGCTTACTTAATCTCTTTTAAAGTTTGTATCTTTTCAATAAGGAAGCACAGAAAGTAAATTTTGTTCTTGCTATTGTCCCATTGCAATGAGCATAAGCTGATCTCCTCTGGTATAATGAGTCAGAGTTTGGTTCAAAGTTTAATATGTGTATCACAGAAGCCATATTTAAAATATGATTGTTTATTTCTGTCAGATTTTTCTTGTTGATTTTGTGATCTTTCTGGATTAATTTTTGAATACTTTGCTTTTGCATGGCTTGATAAAAGCCATGTTTTAACACTAGGCTTAGTTGAACTGAAGTTTCCACAAAACCTTATACTTCACAGTACAGGAATGATCTTCCTTGACATTAAGCCTTATTTCAGCTGTGTCTCTTGTGTATCATTTTCATTTTTTAAAGAAACATGCTAATAAAAGAGGTCAGGAGTCAATCTGTCATGGAATGGCAATGTAAGATTAAAGGCGTAGGGTCTGCTTTCAGTGAAGTCCAGAGCACAGATTTTGATTTTGAGGATGGCAGAAACAAGGGAAATTGTCTGGTTTGCATGCATTCGCAGGCATTTAGTGTGGGATTATAACTTGTGTTTTTTAAACTCTACTTCCACAGAAATCAGTGAGAGTTTTCTGCAGTGAAAACTGAGCTGCATCAGTGCTCACAGCCTGATGATCCTTCTCTTCAAACTATGCAGTGGCCACTGCACTGGAAATACTCATCATGTGTTTATTTTTATCTCCTTTCTAACACTGGGGAAAAAGTCCACCAGAACCCAAGGGGACATGATAATGAACATTTTGACATCTTCTCAAACTTTTATCTGCTAGGCTTTTATCCTGAACACAATGTTCTCTTCCCAGCTGTCCCAAACTGTTCGTTGCAGGTGTGTGGTGCTGTGAAAATGCAAACCAAGCTGTGTGTCTGAAATCAAAAGGTAGATTACATCCTTATAGTATGTGTTTAGCACAACCCAAAAACTGCATCCTGTGGGGATGGTGGAGTTGAAGTATTCCACTTTGGGAAACTGTGCCAGCCATGTTCAGTTGATCTCAAGGTATTACTATATGGCATTGGCAAGTTAAAACCAAATCAATTTTAGCATAAATATTTTATAGTTTTCTGTGGATCTTTTCCAGTTCTGCAGGAAGCACCAGAGCACAAGGAAAAACAGCTCTGTGGCTGTTGTATCTGTGGCACAGGAAGAACGGCCCAATACTGTGTCAGGTTTTATTTTTTCTTAGTGAGTCCTCAGATTTTTTTGAAGAATCTGTGCTCTGCAGCTCTGTGAGGTGGAGGTGGCATTTCTTGCTTCACTTCACTGAGATTTTTATTGGGAGGCATGGACCGAACTTCTGTCTGGCTTACTACAGTGTGGCTATAGCACCGTTTGTCAGATGCAAAGCACTTCTAGTTATATTTTCTTAGTTCTGTAGCAAGGAATCAGTCTTCAGAGCTGAAAATGAAACAGCACACACTAACCTGTGAGAGCTGAAATCAGTCAGGCAGTGTTATATCAAGATAAGGTAAGACCAATTGTGCTGGAACACAGGGAAGGTCATCTTGTATGCGGGTAGGGAGCTACTGACATTAGCAGACTACCTAAGATTGGCTTAGCATCTAAGTAAGTGATAACTTGCCCTAGGAAAGCTTTGTTATACAGAGGGTAATTTTTTTTTCATCAAACTTCATGAGATAAGAGTCACTGAAGTCTCAAGTCAGCAGCAAGAACATAATGACACTCATCGATTGAAAGCCAGCCCAGGTGAGGAGGAAGCTCCTCTCAGGACTGTACCCCTGCAGATGCTTGGATCAGTTTTATCTTGGTGTTGCTTCACTGAATGGCTCCTCTTGGTTTACACTGGTTTTGAATGGAAGTGGAAACAAGTTTTCAGCAACCAGCTCACAGCACTTTGTGTGGTGTGCCCTTTGAAGGTGATTTCTGAGACCGTCCCCAGGACTACTTGAGCACAAGGTGGGATCCTTAATTTTTTTAAAAGCAACTGTGATATGATCTGGCTGTAATCAACTCCACCCGGTCTTTCAGCCACTGCACACAGCTTTACAGAGCCTCAAAATGCTGTTCCTTAATTGCTTCTGAGCCATAAAAAGAACTCTAACACTACCCAGATCTTCCTTAAAAAATGACTGTTAAATATTAAGCTGTCTCTTATGATTTAAACAAGGCAGCCTCGTTTTGTAGGGAGCAATGCTGGGGACCAAACCAGTTGCAATCTGAGGTTGATCAACTAGCAGTGTGACTTGGGTCTTTATTCTTTCAGGGCATGTTACTTTCATCTCTAAAGGGAAGATTAAACATCCAACAGCCTCCACACTTAATCTTCTTCTATTTAGGAACAGTTTGACATACAGGGTTGTTTGATGTACATGTTTAAGATGGTACCTTGACGTGCGTGTGGCCCGTTTTCCCGCTTCCCGTAGGATTTTGCTTTTGCTGTGAAGCCACTTACCACACTGCTTTCCTTCAACAGAAAAATCTGAGATCTTTTTCTTTTCCTTACCCACCCTTGCAAAAGGAGGGAAGTCAAGAGAATAAAACAATTGGCAGCAGTTTCCACTTGGCTGCCTAGAGGAGGGAGGATCTCTTCAGGCTCTTGCTCCCCCCTGCCTGGAAGCAGAGGAGCGGGAAGCACAGGATGGTGCGCAGGCTGCATCCCCATGAAAGACCTGAGCTCTGAGCTCCTGCTGCTCTCCCCTCCCAGGCCTTTTGCCTCCATTATGTGTTGTCTCTCTAGTAGCAGGCAGCAGGTACTATAGCTGGAGGTTTTGTCAGAGGCAGCATCAGAGCAGATCGAATTCACATTGCTCAGAGCAGAGCTAATGCTGTAGATGTTCCTTCTGCTAGGTGAGGAAGGAGAAACAAAGGAGGGATCTGCCCTGTGGTAAGAGTGGTGCAGGAGGTAGATCCTGTGCTCTCCTAAGACAACAAAGGTAGTCAGGGTTCCCAAGATCAGGTACCACTGCAGCCAGGCAGCTGCTCCTCTGTTTCAGAAGAAGTAGGAGACTCCCATCAGCTGGTGGTAGCACCAGCTTAGTTCTTACCTGGGGGGTTGAGGTCAGGGCTGCATTTGCTGCCTGCTTTGGTTTGTATTCTTTTGTCTGCACTATGTAGTTCCTGCTGGAGGTTTGGCTCAATTCTGGACTGCGGGGATTAGGTAGTGGGATGTTGGAAAATTAAACGGAATGGCAGAAGGTGGTGGATCAAGTAACAAGATCTCCTTATAAGATGAGGGAAATGACAGCTGGATGGAGGTAAAACAGCTGAAAGAAAGCTAAAAATAAGGTTTAGATGAAATACCTAGGAGAAAGAGCAAGTGGGTGAGGGAAGACAGACATAAACTTACAAAAAAAAAAAAAAAAAAAAAAAAAAGTTACAATGTGGTGAAGCAGAAGCAAAACAGAGTAACAGAACTGAGGTAAGAAAATTCCCAGCCAGGTAAGCCATACAAGATATCTGCGAGGAGGCAATTTAATGACAAACCAACATACTGTTGACTTAACATACTGAACCTCAGCTTCTAGCCCTGCTTCAAACTTCCTGCTTTCCAAACTCATGGTTTCTTTCTGACTGATTAATGAAGTAATTCAGTACTGTGTGGAAAAGAGACAGCATTTTGACACCTATAGAAAGAGTGATGTCACGTGTTTTGGTTAGGATGTTGAGAGCTAAAAAAATAGTCTGTATAACTTTTTTAAGTTGGAGGAGATGGTGAGATCACAGCTTGAGCTGAAATGCAGACATTCTGCTGAAGCAACTTCACGCATAAAAAGCAGCCTGTAAAATTTTTTTTTTATCTTAAGGAAGCCAAACAAACGTGAAACAAAAATAACCTCTCCTCTGGATTTTTTTATGGCAGTCTTCAGGCAGGCCCCAACCGATGACTCTCATGACAGGAAACCTCAGTGTGCAAGTATTTTGAGCGTCACTAGGATTCTCATTATCCCAAGTCTACAAGTGATGAGTGGTGTAGTATGTAGTGGTAAACATGGAAGTACAGCAGGATTTACAAAAACAGGATAAATCAACTGGTGTTGGCTTTTTGGTGGCAGAGTTCCCAGTGGAGTTGCCCAGCAAAGGATGACAGGAGCTGTGACTAGTGTGGGATAATGCCCTGCTGCAGGGAGGGGAGATAAGACTATGTAAGTGACTATGTAAGTGGGATAACAGGGAAAAACAATGTAGGAGTTGCTGAATTTGCCAGCATTTGGAACCCTGACTTACTGTGGGGCATAACATGGATCGGGTGCTGAAGATAATATGCTGCCCTTTCTGCCTTTTATTTAGTGCAGTTCTTGAGATTTCTGTTTTACAGTGTACTTCAGGCCTGGTACTTCTGGTTCTCAATACTTTCTGTTTGTATATGCTGTGGCAAGACTGGCCTTTTCTATTTCTTCTCCTTCCTTCATCCCCTCTTCAGTTCTCTTCCTCAGTTTTCTCAGTCATCTTCTGATCTCCTAGCCAAGTATTTCTCTTTTCAAGGTTCCTGTTTCCACCTCTTGTTTGCTGTTAAGTTTTTTTCTTATGCTCTTACGTGCTCATTGCAATTTTCCCACTCCCTCTTATTTCCCTTTCCATTTCTTCAGTTTGCCTCATTTAACACTGGCTTGCACTTCAGAGGCCAATGTCTGCTTTTCCTCCTTCCTTGTCCACACTACATCCCTCCCCATTTCTCTCTTTCTCATGGAGTTGTACTGCACAATTTTCCTTACATCTTTCAGCCTGATATGCTTATCTTGGATTACTGCTTTGGGAGCATAACCTTACTTGGTTTCGGCAGTATTTGCCTCTGGCTGATGCTTTATTCACTGCTTGATATAACTGGAGCAGAATTTACTACTTTCTGTGTTCTTAGAGCTTTCTAGAGCTTCACCTTATTTATGGAAATGGAAATTCTAATGTTCTTCAGGTGGGTTAGAGATCTATCAAAGAGTCCTTTTTTCTGCTATCTTTGTAATGATATTTTGGTTTCCAGTGAGGATCTTGAGCATTGAATCAATGAAGTGATTCCAGCCACTGTGCAGGATGGAGAAACTGAAATGGGCAAGGTTGCTGGTACATTAAAAAAAGTGTAAGTGCGTATATCAGATTTTCCTTCTGTCCATGCAACATCCCTGAATCCTTTATGCAGTTGGCAAAATGAGCACTCCTTCATTATATGTTTCAAAATTCAAAAATTGTTTGGGACAAGGTAAGGTGATGAATGGATGCCTCAGGGCTCAGATGAAAAGCTGTATTTATTTTTTTTTAAGTCTTCCCATTTAATGAAAAACAGGCACCCCACTAGACCGAGCATGCCCTCAAGATATGCCAAGGTACACAAAACACAGAAAAATCTGTGAATCACACCACATAAATGGTTATAGATACTGGCACTGTAGTTCTTCAGAGGCACATGATGGTGATGTTTACAAGCTGTAGGCATTTGTGTGGCTTCAGACTTGGTTTAGAAGTGAATGTGATACAGATTTTTTTTTATTGCAAGGTTTTCAGTAAGCAAACAGTATGTGTTGGTGTCTTGTGTTCATTTAGTTGCAGTATGTGTGCCCAAATAGAATGTTTTCTCTTTTTTATAAACATTTACTTCAGTGACAGATGTTAATATTGAGATATGTGCATTTCTGAAATGAAGTTCTGCCAAGGTTTGTTAGACTTTGATTAGTCCTGTGAGTACTGGTCAGCAGTTCTGAGGTACTGCTCTCATGACTGTGAAAGGGCTGCACTCTGACATGTGGTAAAGATGCTGTGAAGTTTGGCACGTGCAGAATGTGCTTAAGGTACAATGAAAGACTATTTTGTAATTGTAATTTTCCTCACCTGTACTCTGCCTGCTGTTCTGTTCTTGTTGTAATTTATTCTGATGCACTAACAGATCGCTATTCTCCAGATGAAGCTGACGGGGAAATAGTTGATTCTTTTCCCAAAAGTGTCCTTTCCTTAAGAGTTTGGAAAAGCTAATAGAAATATCCCTGGAATAACATAAGTGTTTTAAGACCACATCCAGGTGCGGAGTGGCTTTTCTCTCTTGTTCCATTACTATCTTGGAGGCTGGTTTGGACGAAGTCAGCAGGCAAGCTGTTGGAAATAGTCTCAGTAGGAGTATGACCTGTTGAACAGTTGATTTTAATCATGTGTCACTTCAGCAGGCATTGTCTGCAGGTACAGCAGTGGTGAGAAGCACAGCAAAGAGCTGTGTATGGAAGCTAAAATCAGGGATGTGTGTGGAATTGTACACTCCTGGACACGGCTGGTCGTGCCAGTGCTGGACTGGCAGCAGTGACTGGGTCCATGTGGTTTATAAAAAGAAATGATACAGAACGAATGTGTCATCGTTCATAAAGTGTTACTACCAGATTCCTTGAACATGATGATAAACACAGTATAATTAATTAAGCTGTACATGAGCGAATGTTTTTCTGAGGCACAAAGCTGCAAGGGAAAGTTGTCTGTCATTTCTGTGTTCTCACATTCTTAGGAAGGATACAACTCTGCAGCAAAAGGTCAGCCCTTACACTGACATAGAAAACAAAGCAGAGAGACAGTGTCTCCAAACTGAAATTGGAGTGTTTTTGGAGAGGTCACACTGTAGTTGTTGGAGTACTTTCAGAGGCAGAACGCTTCTTTCTCTTTCAACATTCTTAGACCAGTCATAAATTCAATAAATAAATAATTCAAGAAATAAACCTATTTCTTTTATTTTTAAATTTCAAGTTCTTCCCTCAGCTACCCTCTGCAGCCTAGATGAGTCAAGTGTGGGGAAGAAAAGGCTTTGTTTTTTGATGAAAAATGAGAAATAAAGGCATATGTGCAATACTGTTAGTTGGTATGGAGGCTTTGATACTTGGCTACTTGGGCTTGTTAGCATATCTTTGGGAGGCAGAGAAGCTGAAGTCGTGACTTTTGTGGAGTCCACGGAAATCCTCTAACTTAAAATTTCATAACATTTCATTAACTTGCATTGACAGAATCATATTTATAGTGTGCATTCTGTGTGCTGCCTATCTGTACCCATAACATTATAATACAGATGCTAGTGATTTCTCTATGCTGAAGTCTGTAAAAGATGCGAGATTGTTCACTGTCCTCTGTGAGCCATTAATGGTGTGGAGAAAGCAGTACCTGTGTGTATGTGGCAGCTGGAGTGTGACTAGTCATCTGTATTTAAATGGACATATCCATAAATATTTTGTTAGTCCATACCAAATTATTTCCAGGAAAAACCAGTGCACTGCTGATGGCCCATCTGTGTCCTTTCTGCTGCTCTGCCTACTGGTCACATAATGATGGCTTCTTGCTTGCTTGAAGATGCTAAAATGCATTAATCACTGATGGAAGATGCATGTAGATATTCTTTCTGTAGTTGCTGTCGTGATATTGTATGAAAATAATAAGAATGTTAGAGTCTAAGACAATCTAATGATGAAGTTCTGCACAACCTTATAAGAAGTGTGAGACACCCTGCTGTATTTTCGTTTGACATGAATGATTTCTGGGTATGTGAGTAGTTTTGTGGGTTTTTTAATACTCTGAGGCAAGTCTTTGGCCTATGTAAAACAAGCATACGGTGTTTGACCTCAGCTAGATGCTGTGTACTGTTGTCAGGTACAAGACTTCCTGAAATCTTCCTCTTTTAAAGGATCGGGATGCACATTTTGTCTTCACCCAGGAAGGTGGGGAAGTTCTGTAAGTGGAAGAATAGCAGCACAGATGTTAAACAAGGAGGTATAATATTGAACAGATAAAAATGTGTTTTCTTCTTGCTTTTCAATTTTTAAGATGTTCTTTCAAATGGAGATCTCACTGGATGATGCTGTTTTACCTTGGCATATGTTAATAGCTGCCCTGAACCCACTTACATTCTTGTGCAAGAAGAGATTTAATGGTGCATAATCAACTTTTGCCAGATGCTTAACAGTGCAAAGCCTTTAACAATTTGTACAGGAAAGGTATAAAACAAAACATTTGGATTTTGGATACAACAGCTCCATCTGACTTGATAAAAATTGATGCAAGAGCAGTTGGCATAAAATGTAGACTGTTCTGAACTAATATTGACCCAGTATGTCAGGCTAGTATGTGTCAGAGAAACACACAAGGTCACAGAGAGTAAATACTGGTCCTAAAAACATGACATTTGGACCAAGGTTTCTTTTGCTTTCTCGGTAAAAAAACCAAACTGCAGTTGCTGTATGTGATTCCAGCTCTGCCACTGGTAGTGCATCCTCTCTGTTCTGGTGTGCACGACTCCAAACCTGAGGCTCTGGGGACTGGCTGATGATGCTACTGTCCTCCAGAGGCATTTGTGTTGCTGACTGTCACTGTCTTATGGGGAAATACCTTTCTAGAGGTCTTACAGGAAATGGTGCTGTAGGTGAGGCATCCTCACTGCTGAAATGCTGCTGGAGAAAGGATGGACTTCTTACCCTCACTATTAAAGTGAGCGTTAATTTTATGTGAACTTCCAGTATCCATAACCAGGTGATTTGTTGTTCTGGAAGCCTGATCCTGGCAGCTGACATGACAGACCAAAATCATATTCTCTAGTTTGCTGGTTTGCTTTCATTTCTTTTCATGATGGGAAGTGAAGGGACATAAAGGAGAAAGAAGAGGAGGTAAAAAGAAGTTGTTCATAAGGCAGTACCTGTTAAAACTCTTCCTCTCTAAATCTTCTTCTCACATTGGTCCAGGTAGTGCAGTATCATGACTGGGCATAGACTTATTCCATCCTAGCTGTGGTTCTGTGCTTATTGGCATGCTTCAGGAATGTTAGAAGTATTTTGGCTTTTTTTTTTCTTACTTAGTTTGATTCACAACAATTTCACATTTTTGCAGTTACTACTCATACTTCAAAGAAGGAACACTTCAAAGAGATGTCCTTATGGATACTATGGCACCAAACTCGCTCTTCTTTAGCCTCAAATTTTGTCTTTTTGATTCTCAGAAATGTTCATCTCTGCTAATGAGGGATAGCTGTCAGGGGCTTTAAGTTGAACCCC